>NW_009620411.1:0-10794 GCF_000690535.1 Cariama cristata | reverse complement strand
AAAGAGTGTGTGGTCTAGTGACAAAGGCGCTCAGGTGGGAGGTGAGGAGTTCTGGACACTGCTCTAAACTATTTTCTCTTTACCAGACAGTCAGTGTTCACAATACATATATTGTGTGCATAAATATAGCTATAAATATTTGTGTGTGTATATATATAAAGTATTTTGGAAACAGAAAAGAATGTTCCCCTAGGCTGAGGACGCTACTTGGTATGGCAGAGCATCAATAGCATCATGCTTTTTCTGACTCTAGAAGAGAAACCGAACTTGGTCGCCAATTTCCTGAACTGAGGGTACTAATAACTCATCTTTAACATAAGGGAACCACTGTTGGCATTACCAGAACCAGCACCTGTTGATAGGAAAAATTGATCGAGTCCTTGTGAACAGTTCTGTCCCTTGACTCGTGGAGCAGCTCAGAGGCAGGCACAGTGTGAGCCCAGTTCAGGGGCTGGCGGCCCCGGGAAGGGAAGCAGTTCAGACACTGGTAGTGTAGCAGTTCATGTTGACTAGTTTGAAGTCCTTGCTGCATTTTGTACAGTTTTTTGAGCTGCCCAGCTCTTCCCCATACACAGTGTGCAAAACCTTGGCCCCTAATGCTGGGTTTGATTCCACTTGAGAAGCCAGACCCCTAAAAACTCAGATATTTCTGTATCTAACCTGTACTAATGCAAGGCTCCTTACTTAACACTTTTAATAAACAAGAGCAGTTATTCAGTTATTTTGTAAATCACTTTACCTTCAGCACTCTGTGTCAGGAAAATTAAAGCCAGATTAGTTGCATCAAACCATGTTCCAGCCTATTAGATCATCAAGCTTTTCTTCCCTTGTGGGTAAATAATGATAATTTGGTGCTGTCCCTAGTGCAGGGTTATAATTAAGGTCTTTTGTAGGCAGGTGTACCGTTTATCTATTATTTAGAGCCATGCCAATACACTGTAGTGAATCTGCTCTCTGGCAGGAGTCCCAATTGGAGGGGTGCAACATTTATCAGAACACTAATTAGTGAATGCTATTGTACATGTAAAGAATGTAGTAATATGGAGTGCTGATATCCTTGTTTTTGTCCTGGTGCACCGTTTCAACTATTAGCGCTAAATCTGAAGTGTATTTTTCAGGTAAAATATTTAGTTTTCCCAAATATAAAAGTCATACTTTTGGAAAGAGCAAGAAAATATTTTTCAAGTTAAATTTGGGATATTGAGACCTTCTTTCTCCTGAGTTCTTCTAATAAACGCTGTTACAAGATGCTCAGTATCCAGTGTATGTGCACTTCTACGTAACGCTTTTTGTTCTGATTGACTTTTGTTATAAAACTTAGAGCTTGGAAAGAATGATCCCTCCATGGAAATCAGCTCTACTTTGTCATCACATGAGGAGATGTAAGGTTTTTCTTCTCTTCAGTGGCAAAGCTATATAGCTATACAACTATTCCCCTGAGATATTCAGGAGGTCAGGGTTGTCCATGGAGAAATAATAACTACTTCAGGTCAGGTCTCACAGTCCTTTTGGCTAGAATTTTTGGCAGAGTAACTCTGCTAGCATTGCTTTCACCATGTACAGGAGCCTTGGGAACTCCAGTAAGGAATTTCATGTAGGGTAGTACCTTCTGTAACTCCTTAATTAAAAAAAACCACAAAAACAAACCAAACACCACAAAACAACAACAGCCCCAATTGCCTTTTTTTTTTGATGGAGCCTGCAGGTAAATGTGGGTTCTTGACATTATCCACAGCTTGTTCATGTCAGACTGCTGTGCACCCACCCATGCGGTGGACTGTGGCATTCATTCCAGTGTAGTCCAAAATTAAACATCTGAATTACTTATATGAACTATTTGTACATGGTATTATTTAGAATGGAGACAAATCCTTTCCTCTGTACAGTCATATGTAGAAGCAGTATGTTAGTGTAAAACATTTTCCTTGTAATCTCACACCTGGAATTTATTATGATGCATTAAAAAAAGATCCACTGATTAATCACTACTTGATTTCTTCAGGCCTATGTATATTTTTGAGGGCTTTTTGCATTCATAGCTACCATAATGAAGACAGCCTTCTGCAGATGCACTGCTCTCCGAAAGCAAATGTGGTGCGTAGAGAAGTAACTAACTTTTTCAGGCACTGCCTTTAGGGGGAGAAAAAAAAAAATCCAAATTTCTTAAAGGTCATTTTGTAAACCAGTAGTTTGTGTCAAATGCTTCTGCAGCTCTGGACACTCTCTAGTGGTCACCTATAATTGAACATCGTAAGAAAATGTCATATCTTGTCTTTTTGTCACTTGTTCTTTATCTCTCTGAGGGGTCAACTTCCCTCCTCCACCACTCTCCCACTTGCTTTTGCATTTCAGTAGTTCCATTTCAGTGTATCTCATTAAACGATGTTGCAGATAGACCTATAGGTATTTTTTTCTCCACAGCAGAGAAACTTATCAAAATTGTTTCTTTCCCCAAGAAGAAAACTTTAGAAAATAGTGTTATGTTTTTATCTTCAAATTTTTTTGAAAAAAAAGGAATGAAATGTGAAAATTGATTCTGAAAAATGTTCCTTTTTGTTTGTTGATCCATTGTGTAAGAACAGTGCCAAATTACCTGTGCGTTTTTGCCAATTTCCCTGGTTTGCACTGCACTTAGCATGGAAAGGAAGTGTTTGGTTTATTTCAAGAAGAGTTTTGGTTTCCTCTTGATCCCAGCAGAACACGGTTTGGCTATAGACGCCCCTTTGGTGATATTTCTCCAATTCTATGCCAGCATCTTCCAGCCCTTCCACCTGCTTCTGTGGCAGCTGGATTCCATGCCATGTCACCTTGTTCAGTCTCATTTTCCTCACAGACAACACTAGACTGCAGATGTTATTTCTGTCACCCTGGGTTTTGGGATGACTTCTGTGCCAAACTGCAGAGGTACTCATGATGTGCAGTTGGGTAGCTGGCTTGAGGAGCGCCTGCAAACTTTAGTTGTTACCTGGAGGGCAGGGAGATCTGGAAATACCTGCTGGGCAGTGGGTGGTTGGGATCAGGGCCCTGGAGTGGTCCATGCTGCTCCTCAAGGCTCTCTGCCTGCCTTGCTCTAGGCAGCAGGCAGTGTGGGATCTAAGCCGTTGGTGACCGCAGGATGCGTATGGAGACAGACAACCCTTCTGCCTTCTTGCAGGACACGTGAAGGAAGAAATAGGAGAAGGGAAGGCAGACTCTTGTCACCAGACTAGACATACAAAGTCATTGACGTTCAAGTTGCCTGTAGCTATTCTTGGTACATGAAAATTTAGTTTGAATGTTCATCTTAAATGATGATTGTCATGAGACAGTGCTATTATAGCCAGTGATAAGCTGGTCTGTCTGGAACTTCCTTTTCTGTGATATTTTAATATGTTAAGTGCTTAGTTTTGCTTTTATTAGCTGACTGTCTTTAGCATATCTATGAGGAAATTCACCGATGTGGTTAAGCCAAAAGCTTTTAGTAAAGTTTTGGGAGAATATTAAATTACTTGTATAGATTCTCATAAAATTAATTTCTACTTGCCTGAAGCCTGTTAAGTTTTAGAGGTACAACCTGCTCTACAAATGCTACACTTCATAGCATCCCAGAAATTTAAAATAAGTGTGGACTTAAACCCTTGTACCATGCAGATATAGTATACCCCGTGGTAATGCACAAGACAAACTGTATGTACAAGATTGTGTTGGTTTTGCAGAGCAAGGTTTTGGTAGCTGCGGGGGGTGGTGGTGCTACAGGGGTGGCTTCTGTGAGAAGCTGCCAGAAGCTTCCCCCATGTCTGATGGAGCCAATGCCAGATGGCTCCAAGACGGACCCGCCCCTGGCTAAGGCCCAGCATGTCAGCCGCCAAGGCCCAGCCTGTCAGCAACGGGGGTAGCGCCTCGGGGGTAACAGAGTTAAGAAGGAGGAAAAGAAAACTGTGCAACTGCAGCCAGAGAAAAGAGGAGTGAGAATGTGAGAGAAGAGGCCTGCAGCCCCCAGGCGAGGGCAGCGGGAGGAGGAGGTGCTGCAGGCCCGGAGCAGAGATGGCTTCAGTGGGCTGCTTCGAACCTTTCGTTCTGCCGCTTGCTTTAGCTGCGGAAAGATGGAGCAAGGGTGTTAAAGAGGCTCTGGAGGCATGACTGGTCAGTCAAGGTCTGCAGGGAGATATTGCAGGCAATGATGCTTGTTCCCCTCCCTCTGTGAACCCTAGAACATGCACAGGGCAAGGCCGTAAACGTGGTACTTGATGTTTTTGCTACTATGCATGTGACTGGGGTGGTACCTGCATTTACAGAACTTAGTTGCAACTTCATAGTGAAATAACCCCCATGAAGAGCTAGTTTAGTTTTCACCTACCCAGAGATGATCCGGCAAAGAGCCGCCTTTGATAACTGTCTTTATACCAGTCTTTGGTTTGTTACCTACAGGATTTCTTGAGGGAAGGTGACTCTTTAAAGCTGACATTATCAATTCTAAGCTCTTAAATTGAAGTGAGTCCGTCATGGATTTCTTGGTTAAAAAGCTTAATGTCCTGCATAGTCTTCAAAAAATTTATCAAAAGTCAAGTATTTGAAAGTAAGAAAATTTAAGAGTTCTAACTGCAAGAATACTAATTCTACTTGTTGACTTTTTTCTCCACATTTGTGTGTGCATCGCAAAGGTAGGACAGCTTTTGTAAGAAAGGGAAAAAGATGACGTGACTGACTAACGACTGTCTGGATCATAACACCTACTTAAAGGGTAGGAATAAGATGGAATTTGTAGCGCTTGATTTTATAATTTAGTGCCCTTGTTACAATATCTATGGTTTCCATTTCTTTTAGAAAGATGATGGTAAAATAGCACTGTTTTCAACTATTAAAATAGAAATATATATAGTTTGCATGTTGGCATTTTCAGTTTTTTCCTTTTGCCTCCATTTTCTGAATGCAATGAGAATATGCAATGTGGGTGAATTACTTCATATTTTTCTTTTCACCTTTTAAAAAAATTGCTGTAAATGACAGCTTTCTCAGATTTATAAACTTTAAAATTTTCATTGGTCTAAGGAAAACTATAATTTTTCAGCTTTGTTTCTTGAGGATGGCAAGGCATATCTATTTTTTTGGAGATTTTTCTGTTTATGGTTTAGTTACTTGCATAAAACTGGAGCATTTTAAACTTTTCCTGCATAATCAGGAAGAATCCTAGGCTTCCTGGTAGCTTTAAACATATGGAACTTTACATATGGATGATAACCTATTTTGAGAAGAGTAATTTGCAGGAGGAAAGAATGTACTTGCAAGAGAATAACTTAATGGATAATTACTAAGACTTGATTGTTTTCTGTTTTGACATAGCTGACTACCCTTTTTCGATAACACTTTTTGATGATAATAACATATTTATGTTCATAAATGTGGCCATCTCGATTCCTATGGAAATGATGCATACTGTTCAACAGAAGTCTTAAGGATCATTGCAGGGTACTCAGCTAATGATATGATATTTCATTATGCCCTTATCAAGAAATGTGCTATATAATGTGATAATAAGTGAATTGTTTTTTCAATTAAGGTGTACCAGTTTCCAGTTATAACTCTCTTCCTAGCTAATAATATTTCTTCAGTCTCATTAAGGCGTGTTATGCAAGTAACCATCGAGAACTGTTATTTAGTTCTTCTGCAAGTAACAAAAGCAAAGAACTGAGGAAGGAGACCTAGCTAGTCTGACAGTTTAACCTTATAATAAACATTCTTAACAAGAGCTTGAAAAATAAAGCATACAGTTTAAACTTCATTCAACCTCCTACATTGAACCTATTCATGCTGCCCTCATTGCAGAGAAAATGCTGTTTAACCTCCGGTGGAAATCTTACATCCAGGCTTACAGGATACAACTTCTCTTTGCTTTTTAAGGACACAGTCTTGTAGGAAACAAATAGCTATAATTTCTCAGCAATAAATGTTCAACAAATTTTGCTAGAGCACAGTGCAAATGCAGCAATCCTGTGCATGTTGAATTGCTGCTATCTGTCTAACAAAAGGAACACTATTGCCATTTCATTATATTAGTATTCATAACAGTAATTACACTATATAACTTTCTTCTCTCTCTTTTTTTTTTAAATTTGGATTTTATTAAAGTTCAGATCTGAATCCTGCCATTCTTACTGCTATTGGGTAGTAATCTTCTCTGCAAATAGTGACTCAGGCTACTGGCAAAGTGTTGTTCAACGTGATTAAGGGTATTGGAATCGCCCTAAATTGTTCATCCTGTGCAAATACTATTGTATTGAAAGTTCGTTCTTTCTGAAACGGGGGAAATTGATCTCTTAAAGTGAGTTAGAAATATAATATTAATAAATTGAGATTTATACACTGGAAGACCTTCAGTGTAATTTGTTTTGTCCAGATTATAAGGCCTAAGGGACACTTTTTCTCCATTTCAACAGAAATTCAGTAGTCTAATAAATGTGCAAAGGATGTAAATTGGTTTGAACTTCCCCTTTTGTGATTTAAAGTATTCACAATCAAGGCATAGATATTTTCCTTGAGTTACTACATTAAAACATAAGTGAGAATACCATAGTTTAAAGACCTCATGGTTGGATGGTCAGGTAGAACATGTTTTTGTCTAGTTCTCACTGGAACATCCACAATGGGGAGGGAATGATGGTTTGGGGTCAACCCCCAATCCCCTATGGTTCAGATTGTGCCTAATTAAATTTGCATTTATATTTAGATTAAGTAGAAATCGGGGGTTGTATACATATGTAAAATACGGGCTGACAGGCAATTTCTGCCCTGAGCATCTCTAGATGTCTCAGTGATTTGGAGGGGAAGGTGATTACCTGCTCTTAGTCACAACAGTGGGCTTCCAGGCATAACAGGTTTGAACTAGACAATAAGTCTAAAATGCCAGAGAATTAGCAATGACAGGACCCAGGTGGGTGAAGGAAAAGAGCAATTTTTCTGCTGAACTTTAAAGGCAATTCTTTTTCCTCTCCACCTTTAAACTTAAGGAAAAGAAAAAGAAAGCAATGGTGGAGCAGTGAAAGTCAGTTTTGGACATCCTATTCAAACTATGAGGAAAGATACTTTGAGCAAAATAGTTTCTGTGACACAGGTTAGACAAACATATATGGGGATGGTTTAACTGTGTGCAGCAGTGCCCCTTTTTCACAGTCACAACTACACCAGCCAATAAAGGTGCCTTCTTCCTTAGCTTCACCTTCATTTCTGAGAGGATGTGGAGTTACCGTGTGAATAGGCACTTTAGGGAAGCTAGTTACTCATGAAAAGTTGCCTGGTACTTACAAGTCCTACATGGGCTTTTACCCTTTGCCACATCCATTAAGCCACCAAATGTCGATTGTGGTTGCAGAGCAGAAGCGTTACTTGTGCTGTGTAAACAAGCTATAACTACTTTTAATGTGAGAAGAAAAGCATGATGTGATTATAACCAATATTAGACATAGCATTGTAATCCTACACTAGTAGAATGTCTAACGTGCCTTGCGTCTAGTTCCTTAGACTGTGTTTACGTGCAAGTGGAGGGAGTGACAGGTTGCAGCTAAGGCATGCCATGGACAAGAATCGATGATAATCTTAAGGCTTGCAAATACTTACTGAAAAAAATATTAAGAGGGGGGCACACCTCTAGAGCAGAAGGGCAATCCATAGAAGCTCATGCTGCCAAGGACAAGGCAAAAGAGGAGGCTGCCTAGAGGAGAAAAGGACATAGTTGTCAAAGAAACTTCCTGCACTGAGGAAAAGATAGAAGTAAAGGCTTGACAGAAGGTCTCACAAAGTAGAATTGAATTAACACCAGAAAAGCAGAGGATTTGGAGATGAGTTAGACAAAGACTAAGGACGGTAGATGAAGAGAGAGGAGTGAAAGGGTTGAGGAAAGACAAACAAAAATGCATATGAGAAGACAGGAGATTCATGTCGGATGAGGTGTCACAAATAACGTTGAAGCATGAAGAGGCCTGCCACCAGAGCACAACAAGGTGGTGGGCTATCTGAGAATGAGGACTGATACAAACATGAAAAACTTGCCATCAGACAAGTTTTTTAGAACAGCTGCCCAGTATGTGTGGTAAAGATCAAATTCTTGCTGACTTTGAAATTAAGCTTGTTTAGTATCTGAAAATACATTATTTGGCATGGCTGTCCAACAAAGATGTTCCTTTTGCTCTTATGTGTGTCAAAAGTACCTCAAAGGAATGATACATTATTTGGCATGGCTGTCCAACAAAGGTGTTCCTTTTGCTCTTATGCATGTCAAAAGTACCTCAAAGGAATGGGTATGACATGTATTCAGCACACTCGTATGAAAAGATCTCGGACAACAATAGGGTTTCATGGTTGTTTTTTTTCTTCGATCACCTGAGTTAGTGTATTTCATAAATGTCACAGAACCTCAGTAGCGCACACACCTATAGAACAGTTGTTTACAGGGAATCCATTGGCAGCTCGTGTGGTGTGATGAGATGAATGGAGGCTTCCTGACACTGAAATTAAGGGAACAAAATGGAAATTGAGCATGAAAAGTGCTTAACAGTGCAACAAAAGATAGGATTGCTGGAGAAAGTAAATCTATTTTGTTACAAAATTTTAGCTTAGAATTATAAGGTTTAAAAATGGTCACAGCTCTCTAATTATATCCCATTGTCCCTAATGTATGAATGAAAATGAAAAGAATCAGTATAATATTTTGATCTGAAACAGTTGTTTTAAAGTAGTGTTCAGATGAAGGAAAGAAATTATAATATGCAGTTATTCTTTATTTCATCATTTTAATTCATTATTTACATAGTCTATTATAAATTTATACAGTCTACAGAGGGTATCAGGATAATTACATGATGTCTTAATCTAACAGTTGGTAATAAAAAATAGAGTTCAAAAAACAGTAAAGAGGCTCTGCTGCGGGGAAAAAATGTTGTGTTAGTGTTTGTTTTGGCTTGTGGTTAGTTTTGCTATGCTGAGGATTATTGAACATTTTGTTTTGTTTCAAGCCACAACACTGATTTTTAAAAAATTTTTAATCTCCGATTTCTTGACTGAAACAACCCCAAATTTCAAAGAAACTCGGTCAAAACTACTTAATCTAGCTATATAGTAGTAGATTTTAAATTAAGAATTCTTCACATCTTTATTGAAAAATTCATAAAGTTAAACGGAGCAAAAATGAAATAGAGGAAATTGGCTATGCAGCACCTGATCTTACTCTCCTATGTATAATGTTTGACCTTCATTGGTTGGTGTGTTCTGTGCTTCTTCATTCTATCCTATTGCACTACTTTTCTGGACACACATCCCTCTACTAGAAACCTCTGTGACTGCTGCTTCACTATTGTGTTCAGGTCAACAAACTGATATTCTTTTTTTGTGGATAAGTGTTACTATTTAGCAGAAGGCTTAAAATCCTTTCCAGAAGGACATCTCATTATTGAGGGCTGTACAGTACTAGCACGTAGTGAAATCTTTTACTTTTTCAAAAGCTGCAGACTGAACTTCAGATGAATTAAAGCTCAAAATCTTGAGAGAAAAATGACAATAGGACTTCTTATTTCCATGTGAACAGATCAAAAAAAGAGAAAACAGAGTCATAGAATTGTTTAGATTGGAGAAGACCTTTTAAGATCAAAGTCCAAAAGCTAACCTAGCATGGCCAAGTCCACCACTAAGCCGTGTCCTGAAGCCCCACACCTACACGTCTTTTCAATACCTCCAGGGATGATGACTCCACCACTTCCCTGGGCAGCCTGTTCCAGTGCTTGACAACCCTTTTAGTGAAGAAATTTTTCCTAATGTCCAATCTAAACCTCCCCTGGTGCAACTTGAGGCCTTTCCCTCTTGTCCTATTGCTTGTAACTCGGGACAAGAGACCAACCCCCACTTCATCACACCCTCCTGTCAGGTCGTTGTAGAGAGCGATCAGGTCTCCCCTCAGCCTCCTCTTCTCCAGACCAAACACCCCCAGCTCCCTCAGCCGCTCCCCACCAGACTTGTGCTCCAGACCCTTCACCACCTTCATTGCCCTTCTCTGGACACAAAAACCCATGGCATTGTCAAAAAGAGCAAAGTCCCCTCTGACTTCCCATACTTACTCCTGCTTTACAGACAGCATGTAGCTTTTCCTATACGCTATCTTCAGAGCGATGTGAAGAAGACTGATCAGTATGGGTAAGAGTATGACTTAGGATGCTTAGAGATACCTTTTAGGATGGGCAATTTGTTAAATAGAAAATGAATGAGAGGTGCTGGTAGTTTGATTTGAAGTGCTTTTATTTATACTGGAGATACCAGTATCAATTAACCCGAGGACAGAGGGCTGCTATCGTAATGGTTTTCCCCTGAGTAGTTAGAGCAACAGCTTCCCCTGCCTCCTGTTTTAAGTTTCTTAACCTGGGTGCCCCAAATAACAGTGACTATCAGACCATACATCCAGTAAACTTTGAGTCACCTAATTGATTAGGAACAACTTGTTTGGTGGTTTTTTATGCTGCACAGATTTAAGTTGTTGTTCTGAAGCAAAAGAGACAAATGCATCTTCAGCAGAAAAATCATGGTGAGTGAGGATCACGTAACAGGTGTGAATGTGAGACAACATTTTTCAGCTAAGCAGGTGAATTTCCCTCAAATGCATCTTCAGCAGAAAAATCATGGTGATTGAGGATGATGTAACAGGTGTGAATGTGAGACAACAATTTTCAGCTAAGCGGGTGAACTTCCCTTGCCAAAATATGACTGACTTGCTTTACACAGAGTTTCATTTTTGTGGTAGTCGTGGCACAGATACTGTACTCATGCAAGTGTCACTGT
>NW_009620410.1:28341-28747 GCF_000690535.1 Cariama cristata | reverse complement strand
GCCTCAATCTTTATTAGTAAGACCAGTTGTTCTCTTGGTACACAGCCCCCTGAGCTGGAAGACAGGGACGGGGAGCAGAATGAAGCCTCGATAATCCAAGGGGAAATGGTTAGTGATCTGCTACACTACTTAGACACACACAAGTCTATGGGGTCAGATGGGATCCACCCAAGGGTACTGATGGAGCTGGCAGAAGTGCTCACCAGGCCACTTTCCATCATTTATCAGCAGTCCTGGCTAACCAGGGAGGTCCCAGTTGACTGGAGGTTAGCAAATGTGATGCCCACCTACAAGAAGGGCCGGAAGAAGGATCTGGGGAACTACAGCCCTATCAGCCTGACCTCGGTGCCGGAGAAGGTTATGGAGCAGATCATCCTCAGTGCCATCACGTGGCACGTCCAGGACA
>NW_009620410.1:18104-27522 GCF_000690535.1 Cariama cristata | reverse complement strand
AGCCTGAACAATGTCCTGGTTTGGCTGAAACAGAACTATTCCTGCTTTCAGTAGATTTTATTTTCTTGTCTTCAGTTAACTTTTCTTAGTAACTGCCCCATCTGAAGCTGACTACAGATTTCAGGCAGTGCCTGCTTTCAGAATTGAATGGTGGTTAATGTCTGTACTTGTTGCTGGAGCAGGAGCTGGATTGTTATGCAGAAAGGCCCACGGGTGTGTGCTGGTTCCCTGAGGGCTCTCTTGGGCTCCGCTGGGCTCCTTGTGGGGGGAAGGCGGAGGAGGAGTTGCACACCCCAGGGAGCTGCAGAGGGCACAGGTGACCCAGGCCTGACCAATGCAGTATTCCATTCCACCCATGTGAATACTTGGTATAAATCTCGGGGATCACGGGAGTCA
Source organism: Cariama cristata (assembly GCF_000690535.1). Classification (NCBI taxonomy): domain Eukaryota; kingdom Metazoa; phylum Chordata; class Aves; order Cariamiformes; family Cariamidae; genus Cariama; species Cariama cristata. The sequence goes on along the minus strand of NW_009620410.1, from coordinate 27,126 downwards.
GCCCTCTCTTTCTCTCGTGGCCAGTATCCTGGTGGGACTCTGCTCACCCTCCTGTCTCTGACCCTGACCCGTGCACCCCCCAATCTGGTTTCCCACCTGCTGTGGAGTCGAGTTCTGGGACATCTGGGTGCCTTCCCTGCCCTGTAAGCACTGCAAGCTGCCACGGCGTGGCATGCGGTCCTGCAGTCATCATCGGGAAGAGCAATATCGGGTTTGTATATTTCTATTTCTATTATTAGTAGTATTAGTTTTAATATTATTTATACTCTTTTCACTGTTATTGTTTCATTCAAGTTTGTTTTACTTTTCCAACCCATAAGTCTCTCTCCTTTTTCTCCTCTCCTTCCTGTCCTGGGAAAGGATGGGGTTAACAAAGAGCATCTGCCACTCGCTTTAAGCGCTGGCCCAGCCTTAAATGGTGACAAGGACAAGTCTTACGAGGAGCAGCTGAGGGAGCTGGGGTTGTTTAGCCTGGAGAAAAGGAGTCTGAGGGGAGACCTTATCGCTCTCTACAGCTACCTAAAAGGAGGTTGTAGTGAGGTGATCAGTTTCTTCTCCCAAGTAACAAGTGACGGGACAAGAGGAAATGGCCTCAAGTAGTACCAGGGGAGGTTTAGACTGAATATTAGGAAAAATTTCTTCACCAAAAGGGTTGTCAGGCACTGTAACAGGCTCCCCAGGGAAGTGATAGAGTCACCATCCCTGGAGGTATTTAAAAGACGTGTAGGTGTGGTGCTTACGGACATGGTTTAGTGGTAGACTTGGCAGTGCTAGGTTTACAGTTGGAGTCTATGATCTTGAAGGTCTTTTCCAACCATGATGATTTTGTGTTTCTATGCTTCCATGATTACCAGTGCAAGGAGTTCAAATGAAAGTATCACCAAAATGGAGAATGGAAGCTGGATTAGTTTGTCCAGCTTTGCCATTTTACCGCTCACAAGGAATTTTCCAATGCACTGAAGAACCTTAGAAACTGAAATTCCATGAAAGTACACAGTGGTTCTTAAGCCATTTAAGTTTTTTTAAAAAATCTCTTCGAAATTGTCACATTTCTTTTGAAAGTTGTTATTGGAAAAATGAACTAAAAATTTTTCTATGGCTGTAGGATTTTAGTAACATATTATTCATCTGTCTACTACCCTGGAAATTTCATCTGAAAATATGTATTTTTTTTTTCCTCATTACTTTTCAGATGTAAGAACCACCAGCTTTTAAAACATATTTCTTTGTTCTGAATCCCCTAGAACTTTTGATAGACTTCAGCAGTTCCAGTTCAGGATATATGGGATTAAGACTTTCTGGGGTTCTCCTGTCCCCTAATTTCTGTGCTTCCTTCCCTCTCCAGCCCTGCCTGAAGCTAATCTATAATAAAGGTTGATTTTGAAAAGCCAGTTCCATAATATTTACACAATGAAGTCAAACGCTGAATGAAACACACTTGTAAAAACAACAGCAGCCTTTTCCTTGTGCAATGTAGGATGTGGTCAATCATTTGGCAATTCAGTTTTGGCACATCATGAACTATTTATTTGTTAAATCCAGTTCTTGAGACTGCAAAACTCTGGGAGTTTTTTTCCTTTCTTTTCTTTTTTTATTCCTTTCTATTCCCTCCACTGGAAACTATTAAATTTGCACAGCCTGATGTTTATTTCACACTGAAACGTGCACTATTGTACCAATAAATATTTAATGGTGCTGGAGTTCAGTGGATATAGCCTCATATGTTTGTTTTAAAAGGTGTTTTATTACCTAGTGAGTGCACTGTGGTCAATTGAGCAAGAAAAAAACAAACCCAAAACAAAAACTTTCCACTAAAAGACGACACAGGGTTCAGTTTCAGTTTGAAGAGGGTGTGGAGGAAACAAGTAACCATGTATTTTTCTGAGTCTTTCAGTCTTGGCACAGCACAGACAATTCCATTTGGGATAAACATCAGGGGCATTACATAGATCATAAAAGCATTCGAGTTGAGAAAGACAAGTGCTAGAAAAGATAAACCACTGAAAAGGAGCTTTCTCAAACAGCCCACCCAAAAAAACCACAACATCCCCCCTCCCCGAAAAAAAAAAGAAAAAAAAAAGAGAAAGAAAGGTAAATTCATTTTTCCATGAACTTCTGCACCTTCTGTAATAGATTTGCTGTGACACATGCATGCTCAGATTTTAAGACTGGTTTAAACACTCATTCAAAGTGATTTCAAGCCTTTCTGTACAAACATTTGTTGAAATGAAATTTTAAATATGATGTTAAATTATTTAAACAGATCTGCAAAACTGTTAGCATGCAATTAACCTAATGTTGCACTTGATACTCCCTCGAGTAACTTTGGCAGGAGAGGACCAAACTATAGCATAACAAAAAAAACCATTGATAAGCTATAATAAAAATGCCATTATTGATATTCTCTTCCTTACATTTGATTCATATTCTAAACATCTACAGCTCCACTAATGGTCTAAACAGCCTTGAAAAATAAATTTTACCTTATCTAATTTTAAGTGTCAACTTAAAATGTCCGAGTAAAGTGTAATTTCTAGTAAGAACGTGAAAGATTTCTTAACTGGTTATCTGCTCTTAAATTCAGCCGCAAGTCATACTCATGTGTAACTTGATAAATCTGAGAAGTTGTTCATGTTTCTTAAGAAATCTCATATGGGTTAGTAAGAAAACACTATCTTTACAGAGAATTAGGACAAAACTCACAAAAAACTTGTAATTCAGAAATTGTACCAGAATCTATGTCAAATATGATGAATAAGATCAGTGCACAATACCTTGCAGGCAATGTTACTTTCTTATTTATGGTTAAGACCTAATGGCTATTAAGCTTACTCAGTAACTTGGTTATAAAATACATGTTTTAAGACTAAGGAATCTTTGAGGATGTTACCTCAGCCTCAGTGAAATTGTTTGGCAGAACCCATATACTGCTGTGCCTGAAAGGTGTTTAGTTCAACTTACATAGAAAGAATAAAAATAGCAAGAGGTTAAACAACCCTGCTGCTCTGATAGGAAATGATACAGTTGAAAAATAAAGACTAGATAAGAATAATAAAAAAGATGTTGAAAATCTTGGTGTAAGGATGAAAGGAAAACCAATCAGTTTGTGATGAATCTTCTGAGCTCTTGTTTCTTTTACTTCATGGAGTTTTAACTGTAGGACAATGAAAATAACCTGAACTCAAGTTTCTACTACCCAGTCAAGGTCCACACTTATGTATCAGTAATCAGGAATCACAAATATAAAAAAAAAATACATACATTCACAATGAGGACCAACATTCTCTCAATAACAAGTATCAATTGAGCATACTGTGTTAAATATGGGGAAAACCTCATTCACAAGCACGTCACGAGTTAATCAGTCTAGCATATCTGAGTTCTCATGTCTTTATATTTTAGTTAAATACTTTACATAATTTAGGTGTTGAAAGCCGTAGATTACTTTGAAATATACTTAGCTGAATACAGGCTACAAACATAGCTTTAGGACATTAAATTAGACTTCTACTGGGCAGTAGAAATGTTGTCCAGAAAATGACCTCTAAATAAATGAAGTCGTTTTCCTATGCCTATGTTCATACTTTGCTCAAGTCCTCAATTCATCACAGGCAAAAATCTGGCTTTTTCTTCCAGCATTAGTCAAGTGCAAACTTGAACTTGACAACCAAATGAAGTGGAGTAATTTGTAGTGATGAATAGTGTCTTTTTGTTTCTCTATGGAAAACAAAAAGAAAAAAAGGAAAAAAAAAGTGATGAATATCAACACTTCTTATTTTACCTGTTATTTCAGAGGGTTCCTTGTCGTATTTTTAGAATAATTGTATTATTTATTCAATTTTTATTGTAGAAATCCTCTTTATCTTGATATCAGTAGCAAATAGTAACTGGTTCCTGCAGCTTTAAGTCATAACACAGATGATCTTTCTAAACAGATACGTGAATATTGCATTGTCTCCCTTTTAATTTGGTTCCAAGAAAGGAATTGAGATCCCTTGAGATTGTGCAAACCTATACTGAAGAAGCCCAAACATGATTGTTAAATGTCAATCAACAGCTTGATGTGCATTATAGAAATGAAGCTAGAGATAAAAGTTCCCATTAGTATTTGCAGATTGAAATTATTGACTTAAACCTCCACAGGTCAAAGGGTGGTTTAGAAATTGTGCTGTACATTCCACTGCTGGGAAAAGTACTCATATGCAATTTTCATATATGAAAAGTGCTACTTTCATGAAGGCTGCAGACTGGGGCTCACGTGAGAAAAGACCATTTTGGTCCCAGAATGAATTGGTTTATCACAGAAATGATACCGTTTCAGTTTCCATTCAAAACTATGGCTTTTGGTAACTTAACCCAAAGAAGACTTCACCTGGATGTAATTGACTTTTACCTTCTTTAATTTACAAAGGTTGCAATTCAAAATCACATGAACTGATTTCAAGTTCTTTGGTTCCCACTGACTACACCAAGAGAAGACTGTATTCCGCAGGAAGCCATCAAAACCAGTACCTCACACAACTGAATTCTACGACTTTTATGGTTTTCACGGAGGTTTATCCAGTTTTTCTGGCTTTGGTTTTAGCTGAAAGTAAATGCTGCTATCTTCAGTGTATTTCTGAACAGAGTGAAAATGTGAAATACTGTAAATCATTCAAGGGAACTTTTAGCCACAGCACTGCTAGAAACTTTAAACCAGAATCCTGGGTTTGTTTCAGTAAGCATCTGTATTGAACTTCTGAACTTTCGAAGATTAACCTGTTGCAGTGAAGGATGTGTGTGTTTACATGATAGCAAGAGAGAAAAAAATGTCTCTTAAATGTCTACCTCACTGAGCAGATAAAGTACCTATTACTTTCTTTTGAGAAGAATACCTCATAGAGCAAAGATTAAAAGAGTACAACTTTGAAGTTCAGTGAGCAGATTAGTTCTGTGTGCACGTAATTTTTAAGTTAGTTCTGATATATACATTAATTCTCTCTTTTGATTGTACCGCAGTGCTTTGTTATCGTTGATAATTTTAGCCTTGATTGTAAGTACATATTTTTCATTTGCAGGTGCTTTAGAATGTGACCGATAGATGGGAAGAGCACCTACAGCAGCGGTGACAGGAAACCTCTGCATGAACTCGTGGCATTGAAAACATCTAAATTCTGTATTTCAAGTGCAGACTAAGTTACATGGACTTTTTGCAATTCAATAGAAGCAGGAAGTGAGAAAAAATATCTGTAGTTGAGAATAGAAAGGAACTCTGGAAATAATATGAAGGAAACAGCAGTGCTGAGACCTCGACATACTGTGTTTTCGGTGTATATTGATAAAGAGAGGAGAACTCAGCAAAACATGCCTGAGTGTCATATTTCTATCCTATCTGACTTAAGAATGTGGGATACAGCAATCCCACATTAGCAAGCGATTTGTTTTTTCCTTCTGATTAGCAGGTCACATCAGTGTCTTTCTTTACTCTCTAATTACATAGAAACTTTGGCTTGCAAATTTGTATTTTTACTCATTTGTATTTTCTACAATCCCTTTTCTCAAGCTACCTCCAGTTCTCTCACAGTTACTGAAAGTACAGCATACAGCTGCTGCATTTTTCTGTCTCCCTCTTGGCCTGGTGAATAAATCATCTTTAATTCTTGACATTGAATTCTTTTCTCCAATGTCATATTTGTTTTGCAAAACTTGAGTTTGAACTTGCAGTCTTTTCCACAGATTTTGCCCTTGGATGCAACTTGATCTAATTACCCTGGTTATTTTTAGTTCCTCTTTGTTTTGCTGTCATTTCCATATACTAAAAAGTTTAGAATAAATGATACATAAATCTCATAGAAAATGACAAATAATATGGATTACCAGATCATACTGTTACCGGAACTGTCCCTGGAATATCCAGACTTTTAGTGGATGGAGTAAGGTTCTGTCAAACAATTTTGTCTTTTACCAAAAATTGATCTGAAATCAAATAAGACACAAGGAGCTAAGAATCATAGAATCATAGAATCATAGAATCATAGAATCATTATGGTTGGAAGAGACCTCAAAGATCATCAAGTCCAACCGTATACCTGATGCCACCATGCCCACTAAACCCACTAAACCATGTCTCGAAGCGCCACATCTAAATGTTTTTTGAACCCCCCCCGGGGAGGGTGAGCCCCCCCCCCCCCGGGGGAGCCTGTTCCAATGCCTACCGAGTCTTACAGTGAAGAAGCTCTTCCTAATATCCAACCTGATCCTGCCCTGGTGCAACTTAAGACCGTTTCCTCTTGTCCTATCGCTAGTTACCAGGGAGAAGAGACCAACTCCCACCTCGCTACAACCTCCTTTCAGGTAGTTGTAGAGGGCAATAAAGTCTCCCCTCAGCCTCCTTTTCTCCAAACTAAACAACCCCAGATGAGGCTTAGTCAAACGAGGTTTTTCAAAATATCTTGTGTCAAAGAGGCTTAGTAACATATCTTGCATATCTTGCATAAGCTGATTACACTTCACAGAAATGAACCACTTTAGATAGCCTGATTATTCCCAAAGATTTTGTCTTTAATATTACCTAGTTTTATTGATTCTTGTGTACAAGATTCTTAACATCTGTGAAAAAGTAACTTAGAGGTGAACAGCAGATTGGTTTTTTTCAGTGTTAGATATAGTTGATCCCTGCATGTATGTGAAGTTCTCTATGATTTGGAGCATATGGTAGATCTTACGTTACTTTGATGATGATAATGAGGATGATCTCCAGCATCTGGAATCCCAGAATTCTCCCTGTGCTCTGGAGCTATGCAACTGGAAAGCAAAGATCCTCATATCTTATGCTGCATCACTGCATGACAGATACTTCCATCACTATATTGTTTGGGGTTTTTTTGGGGAGGGGTAGTGGGAGGGCAGAGGAAGGGTTGAAATGAGTGAAAAATGGGCCTGTTCCTTAGGGTAGCTGAATAAATCTCAAATGGGGCATGGAGCTGCCTGTGCCTTCTTGATCTTATTAGAAAGAATGTGTGTGGGCAGGAAGAGACGAGACCGGGATTTCTTGCCACAGTGTTCTCTGGAGGATCACAAATCAGGGCATTTAAAACTGATTTATTTGGGTTTACTGCTCTTGTATTCTACAATTACGATTCGTCTTTGCTCCTTTCATATTATTCTTCACCCCTTGGTGAAACACCCACGTAAGTTCAGATAGTTCTTTTTAACAATCCAAGTAAGCTTTCTTTATTAATTTAAGAATTCTGTTGTTCTTTCTCTTTTTTTAGTTTTTTTTTTAATGTTTGTTTTCCTAGAACTTTTTCTCATACCCTTTCCCTTTGAGCTATTGATTTATAATTTCTCCAGAGACTTCAGTAATGATGGAAGAAATTATGGTGTTACTTTGAAGAAGGATATTTTACTTTTTGTTGAGGATCTCAAAGCACTTCCCGAACAAATGTTCTAAGCATTATAGTTCCCCTATGCATCCAGGCAATATTACTACCTCCATCGTACTGATAAAGCAGAGGCAGAAAGTGACCTAGCCAGGGTAACACTACAAGTCAGAAAAAAACATTTTTAATATTAGCAAAGAATCCAGACAGTTGGCCTCAGAAGCTAGTCAGGAGATCATACTCTTTTTATTTAAAGTGCCACATCACTATGGCAAAAGATGTCAGTAGAAACCAGTCAAGGAAAGGAAAGGAAAGGAGAAAGGAAAGGGGAAAGGAAAGGAGAAAGGAGAAAGGAGAGAGGAGAAAGGGAAGGGAAGGGAAGGGAAAGGAAAGGAAAGGAAAGGAAAGGAAAGGAAAGGAAAGGAAAGGACAGGAAAGGAAAGGAAGGAAAGGAAAGGAAAGGAAAGGAAAGGAAAGGAAAGGAAAGGAAAGGAAAGGAAAGGAAAGGAAAGGAAAGGAAATAGACAGAGAAGCAGAACAAAGCAGTAGTAAATCTCACTATTTCATTTGCAGCCAAAAGAGGGACTTGGAGCAAATGCTCACGCTATTTTATGCTTACTGTGGTTTCTTTGATTTATATTTTCTCCGTGTTGGTAAGGGAAGTGGTGTTTTATCATTGTTCTAAGCAGGCATGTCAGTTACACCTACACGTTGTTCATACATGTGGAACTGTCATCTTTGCAGATGTGGGTTTATCATGGCAACAATAGGGTTTAGCACTTGCAACCTGTTAGCATCAGCAGGTGCAGCCACAGATGCTAGCAGCTCAGCTGTCTTATTTTCTCTCTCAACCCCTCATTTGTATGAACAGTGAATCAGTGAGCTACCGCAAGCTAAAGGGACACAGACTGAACACACTGACTGAAAATTATACAATACTTATGATTTGTCCTTTGTGTTAAGCACATTCTTTAAAACTTATTGCCCTTGTTGGATTTCCAGATCTTCCTGTGGAGATCCTTCAGGAGGTGCTCCATTGCTCTGCATGACCACAACTCTGCTAAAAATACGAAGATGACAAGGATGGATGGAAAAAAAAATGTGCTTTTGAGGAACAAGCCTAAGAGCTAGAAAGAAAAATGACAAAAATGTGTGAAGGAAGAGACCAATCCAGCAAGAAGACAGATATGAAGTTTTATAAGTATGCTCAGCCCACCACTTTCCCAGTCAGAAGAAGACATTGTCTTGTCCTTTGACGCTAAAAGTTAATGTTTGCATTTGATTAAGTGCCAGAACTCTCTATTCATTTTAGATAGGCACCAGTTGCCAAAGGACTCCCACTGTGCATATTTTACTTCTGGCTCAGAAACATGTTTTATTAGTCCATAAATTAAGCTTCTGGAAGACCTTCAAGCTTCAAATTCACTGGGGGAGAAGGGTAGAAATTTTGAATTGCATCACAGAACTTTTTTCTACTATGACTTAGAACACTGCTGCCACTTGTAGGGGGTAAAGAAAGGGAAAAGCTCTACTTTTTCATACAATTTTAGTAGAACAGCTGCATTTTGTAAAGAAAGCAGCAGTCATTAGAAATAGAAACATAAACAGTTTGAAGAAATTACCATATTTTGAGGTTGGGAACTTGTGAGTCCTGCTATTTT
>NW_009620410.1:0-18082 GCF_000690535.1 Cariama cristata | reverse complement strand
TCCCTAAGTTAACAAAATTATTTGTTAAGTCCTCAAAATTTGATCTTTAATTTTAAAAAAATCAAGGTGTTGTCTTGGGTTTTTTGGTCTCTTTTTTTCATTTTTGCTTTTTTTAAAAAAAATTAATTTGTTAAGTTATTGTTCTTGATCAAGTTTTTAATTTCATTACTTTTGGAATACCTGCTTGCAAGTTTTTTTCACAACAGTTGGGGCTTGAAAACAGGCCACTTTCAAAACGAAGGGTTTGACTACTGTGAAATAAAGCTGGGAATTTTACAGAAAAGCACCTGACCACATATAGATAATGTGACACAGGAAATCCAAGATAGTTTGGGTATAAGCCCTCAGCCAGTTATCTAAGAAAAAAACATTGATGCAACTCTCGGCTGTACTTTAGTTGTACAAGCTTTGTGCATGTCTAGGCTACAAATATCAAATAAGCAAGTATTTTAAATCAACATAATATGTCATGTTGTAGTTTCAGATGCTTTGATTACAAGCTTTTCTGAATCATTTTTCATTTTGCGTTTGGACAGCTAGCACCACACACCACAGGATCCCACTGCAGTTTAAGCACAGGGCCGTTTGTACTACTGCAGTACCACAATTTCTACAGCCGCAGTTGGATTCTTGAACCAGTCCCACTGAAACAGGCAGCATTTAATTGCATTGACATCTAGTGGGAACCACTATGAATTCTTTGACTCCAGCTTCCAAGGTCTGTTTTGCACTGTTTCCATCTGACTTCTGTGAAACCTGTCATTGCCCTTTACTAACGGAGGAAAACAGCCCAGGTAATTAAGTTGAGTTAGAACTGTGGCTGGGCTCATTCCAGCTAACTTCCTTTACTGAATTACATTTTGACTACATTTATGTAGAGTGTGTAATGTTGGTTCCAGTGGTTCCTCAAACCATTTCCAATATAGTTTAAGAAACAGATAGCAAATAATATAGGAAGCAGGCATCAGTGGTAAAAGCAAAGCTTTGGGATTCAGTGACTTTGGTTCTCTTCCTGCTTTGATAAAGAGTATGACCTTGGGTAAATCATGTAAACTTTTTGATCCCAGCTATCCCTTTCTAAAATTGGGCTCAGTTTACTTACTAGTTGTCCTGGTTTGTCACCTTAAATGGTGATACTAGTTTAGGAGGGGTTTCTGAGGTTTAATTAAAGAAAGCCATGCTAAGCACTTCTAAGAACTGAAAATTAAAGAGGCTATAGAAATATGGAGTATTGCTATCCTTAGCATTATTTGTTTGCTGGTGTGATGCATTTCCCATTTTCTTGATGGACTGTAATCGCACTCCCTTACAGAGACTACCCAGAATAAATCCTGCTAAGGTAGCAGGGAGGAACACAGAGTGTTTATGTTTTCCAGTCATGAAACTTCTCCCATTGCAGTAAGGTCAGGACATTAATTTCTCAGTGGTCCCAGTTCCTGATGGCAGTTAATGCTGTTAGTTCATTTTGATTCTCTGTCAGAAACCTGTCTTCCCATGACTGTCAAACATTTAGAGCAGAGTCTTTTTTTGTATTTTTCTCAGGTCAAAGAACTTCAAAACCACATAGATTTATGCCTTCTTATAAACTGTTCTTTATTTATTTGCTTTTAGACTAGTAAGATCAGCTGCAGCAGTGGCAGTAGTAGGTATCATTAGCCTAAACCTCTTATTTGTGACAGGATGTCAGGTCTGATCATGCCATCAGAAGTTGAGTGCTTTTGCTGACTTGTGGATTCATGCTGGAAGACGTACCACCTCATGACTCAAATCAATGGCACAGAGAAGAGATTGTCTCACAAACACTGAAAAAGTGAATGAATAACATCTGTCTCCGAGAGGTAGGAATATAATCATCACAGCATTGCTATGCACAAGAAGGACTTAGGAGACACACTCAACTCCTAAATAAATTACATGAAAGTGCAGAGGTTTTGGCATTGTATTGCACCTGGGGAATAGGTAGGAATGAGAGGACTCCTCTCATCGTAAGTCGGAGTACAGTTGCATTAATCATACCCTAACAATGCAGCTCCTGAAGTTGGAAGAAAGTGGGAAAGTTTAAGGTGTAAAGTTGACTCAGAAGAAAGTTTATGTGCAAGGCTTATGTCAACCATCAAGAAAAACCCCAAAGAAGCAACTCTGAATTCTGACAGTTTGTGAATATTTTCACACTACTTTATCACATTTAACCAGTCATTTGAGCATTTAAGAGACATTGATTCTGAAAAAGTGGTGGGGATCATCCTTCTAACCTATCACCCTGTATATCATGAAGTGAAATAGATGGATTTTTTAAAACTGGACCCTGATTGACCCAGTGATTATACCAGTATAGCTTTATGTCATGCTAAGGTTTTCTAAAGCTATGACCATTTTGTACTTACTACATACATTAAGTTAGATCCAGAAAACAATAAGAATTCCTAAAATATAAGTGGATGCCCTTTGGATTTCAGGTAACAGTGTAGAATCCTTATGTCCAAATCAGATATCTATAATCCCCATTTGGCGTCTCAGTGGGTAGGACTTAGATGCCTCAAAATGGCAGTGCAGAAAGCCTACAAAGATCATACAATCTAATAAAAAGAAGAAAGAAGACAGAAAGCTGTTGATACCAACCTTCACCAGACCTTGGGTGGAGTTTCTGGATGAGAGCGCTCTAAAAAGGCCTGAGATCCAGAAGAACCTACAAGCATTTTCCAGAGAACAGATGTTTTCACACATACAACTCCAAGTGACAAAGTCAGGTTGCCTTTTTTCCTTTCTTCTTATCATTCTACATTTCTAAATTACAGTTCTTTTTCTTAAAGAAGAAAGAGAAGCAAGACTTCCTACAAGCTAGCATTAAATGTATTTTACTGAAAAATAAGACTAATTTCCTCAAACTAACAAGAACAATGGATCTTCAATCCAAGAGTAATGCAAGACACTGGCTTGAGAACCACCACCAACTTTAAGTAGAAATATCCATGACATGTGGCTCTTCTCAACCAGCAGTTTAGAAGAATCTCCTAAACTATGTCTCAAAAAACTTGGTAGAATTTTCTAGAGCTTAGCTATAGACATCTAGACAACAGTAACCTCTAAAGGAAAAGTATTTCCTTAACACAGACTCTTTCAGTCCTTGAAAGATATGAAGAATGACTCAGTACTATGTTTCAGTAAACTATTACATTATTCTGTGGGTTTTTTTTTTCCATTCTCTGCGGTGTCCCCCTAAACCACCACCCCTCAGGCTTTGTGATTGCAAAGTACGAATGAGCTGCAGGTGCTTAGATTCTGTGAATTCTCTAACCTGCTCAGGATCAACAAGGTACCTGTAAATTTAGACCCAGCTACTATCTTCTTTTCCTGAGCTTATGATTTATTTTTTAAAGTTGACTATTTTTATATATACACACATGCAAAAAATGAGTAATTCTGTATTTCCTTGTGCTCTAAATCCGAGTAGTACTGTTAAATGAGGGCAAATTAGATTGGAATCAGCATTTCTTATGAATAGGAAATTTAGAAGTAGTTCAGAATTAATCATAGAAAATGGCTACATGCTTACATCTTTGAGATGTGTAAAGTAGAACAGCTATTAGGATTCTCTTGGTTTTGGTAAAAAGGCACTTGTGAAAAAAAAAACAAACCAACGTATCTTCCCAAGATAAAAGGACGCATTCAATCCTTAAGGGCAAGATTTAAAGCCAGCATTTGTATCTGTGATTCTCTGCTGGCTCTGTTCCTTACTGGCATTATAGCTTCTCTTGAGCATAGCTGCCAGTGTGACTATTCAGTATTGTTTGATTTCAGCCGCATTAATTTCTGGCTGGAGTTTTTGGAAATCCACTATTCCTGGAAGACTTGGAGGCCGGCAGCAACAGCAAGCATCACCTGATATGTTATGATGCCAGCTCCAAATTCCCACTGCAAGCAGCTAATTTCTAAGAATGATGAGTGTAATGAGCAATTGGTGGAAATTACCTCTTTTTCAGCTAGAACAGCAAAATCAAATTTTTTTAAATGAATTGGCTTTATCTCAAAGCATAATCGGAAATTAGTCATTTGAAATGTTTAGAGATCTGCCCAGTCTGTTCTGGTTTATTTATGGTTTTTGTGGGCTAGTTGAAAGTAAAAGATCCTCCTGAGCATGCCATTGCATTGTAAATTCTATTGCTTAGATTTTCTGATTACAGTTTTCCATCCCTCTCAGACATGTCACAACCTTGAGGAATTACGGTCATTTAATCAGCATTGAGCCTTTCCATGTTCAGCCTTCTAGCAGTGATAGCAAAACTCCTATTCACAAGTGACAGTTGAATTCACTTACTCTATTTCTATCTGTATAGTGGTACTTTACAAAATAGCTGAAGTTCACCTTTCTCGATAAAGTAGCGTTTATCAGCCCAATGACTTTCTAGAGGCCTTTTTTTTTTCTTTTTTTTTCTTCTTCTTTTTTTGTGTCAGTTTGTAACAGATGATTCTATATCAGTATAAACCTGAATATCCTGAGAGAATAACAAAGGATTAAACTTGGACCTGCGATATAGTTTGCAGAAAATATTTGCCTCTAGAATGTTTAAAGTAGGCAATCTGTGATCAGCCTGCAGGCATGCTGCACAATTTCAGAAGCTACTTAGCTATCCAGCCAGTAGCAGAATAAGACATTTCCAAGAAAAGCTTCTGTCACATTATGACCTTAACTGTGCTTTTTTATATAACTTGATCATCTCGACCTACTTCTTCCCTTCGGAAACATCATATGATCAACAGAGTCTCTGGGATTACCAGACCCAGAGATAAATGAAGTTAACTGGAACTTAAATTCTGATTGTGTTTGAACTACTTACATGGCAGTGGATCTGCCAGATATTCAAACAAATCTGAATCTCAGGAGTATCTCTTGTTTTATAGGCATTGCATGATCCCAAAGCTCTCATAAAGATACATGTAGGCAGTGCTCAAGTGTGTGAGCCAAGAGGAAAGGAGGGTGTCCATTTCCAGTAGCTATGCTGCAAAATCCATCCTCTGCTGTTGTCTCATATAGAAAAATCACAAAATCAGGTGTTAAACTAAGCCCCTCAATAGACTGAAATACTCCTTGAGAAATTAGAGGTAGTGGCTGAGCTTGCAGAGCATAGGATTTTAATCGATGAGTTTTAGGAGAAATGTCATATTTAACAATTTGAAGTTAAAAAGAAATTTGGTGGAGCGTAGAATGAACTTCAACTTGAATGATTCAGAGGAAATAGTTTGTACAAGGAAATGTTTAATTATAAACTACAAATGTTAAAGAAGTGTAAAGCTGTACTTCAAGTGGGATTTTTGGATGGGATAAGAAATGCCTTATTTTTTGTTTTATGTTTTTTGCCACTCTGGGGAAAACAAAAAAGTTTTTGTGAACACAGAAAAAAGCCAAACAGACCAGCCATTGGTTGGAAAAGGGAGGGTTTTTCTTTTTTTTTTTTTTTGACTTCTTCCAATCCCAGAGATTTGTTTTATGTTACATCTGATAAAGATCAGTGAGAAGAAAAACAGAGAGCACTCTCACATCAGTTCTACCATCAATACTTGGGGAAGGGGAGGGGATTTACATGTATAACTCCTTATTAACAATAAAGGAGCCATGTGTGTAAATCTTAAGTTTATGAAAAGGGAAGAATAGACCTTTTTGTGTGTCATAAAAATTTCAGTGGAAATTGTATAGTGAGTATGCACACATGCACTGACAATAATTCCAGTTTAATAGGGTGTACTTACTAATGCAGAGGTAGTTTGTTTTATACAGGCATAGGTAACACTGCAAAGAAAACATGAGTGTGATTATAATTAAGACAATTATCTGGGTTTTAGGCAAGTTGAGATCAGTCCCCACTGTCATAAAAAGGGACCAATCTCATTTCATGTAATCTCTCAGTGCCTCAGTCACATACCAATAGATATAATAACCTTTCTTTTCGCTCACACTTCTTCCTTCTTGACATTTGAGATTATCAGCTCTTTGGGATTTGGGTATGTTTTAACACATGCAAAAGTCAATACGTTTGCAGTCAAATGTAAAGTAATCTAAATTAGGTATAGTGCGTCTGTGCTATTTAGGAATCCCAAATTTTCAAATGAACTTTAAGAGTATTTTTTTGCTGTGTACTAAGACTTTTTTAAAAAATATATCTGTATTTTGGAATTTAATTTTCCTGGAACTTCTTCCAGAATTGCTTATCTACATATGTAGCATTTGTCTCACCAAACTGAACCAAAGGTTCATCATGTCTCTCATATGGTCTTCAGAAGTGGATTGCCTAAAACAGCTGTCCCCCTGAGCTTCACATGAGAGGAATATGACAGGTTCACAGGATAATTCAGTCTGGAAAGGACCTCACGAGGTCCCTGTCCAATCTCTTTCTCAAAGCAAATGCAGCTATGAGGTCAGACCAAGGCTCAGGGCCTAGTTGGGTCTTGGAAACCTGCAAGGCTGGAGACTGCACAGCCACTGAGCAGGCTATCCCACTGCCTGGCTGTCCTCATGGTGGCAGAGATTCTTCTTACATCTAGTTGGAACCTCTGTTGTCTTAGCTTATGTTGTCTCTCATTCTCCAAACGTGCACTGCTGTGAAAACTAACTCTGTCTTCTTTATAATCCTGTCAGTCCTTGTCAATCCTTGTGAATACTGGGGGGCTGCTAGGTTGCCCCACCACAGCTGTCTCTCCTCCTGGATGAACAAACCCTGGTCCCTCAGCCTATTCTCACAGGTCAAGTGCTCCATCTCCTGACTGTCTTGTGGTCTCTGCTGAATGTGCTCTGGTTCATCAAGGTCAATCTTTCTTCTTTCTTTTTGTTACTGCACTGTGAAAACTGCACAAAAATCAAGTATGGAAAGGTTTGATTTTTACTCACAGATTTTACAGGCATTCTGGGTCGAGATCTGGGGACAAGGTAATTCTTGGTCTCCCTTTAATGAACTCTTTGGTAGGCTGAGGTCTCCTGAGGGACCTGACATTTTGTGAATTTAAGCAGCATACTTGCGATTAGATGCATTGTACTCTGTCATGGACATTTTGCTTCAGTATTTTCTGGTATTGCTTTCTTCAATGTAAATCAAGGGTAAGTCAAAACAAAAGTTGAGGTATGCTTTTTGTGCATAACAACAGTAAGTGCTAAACATCTTGTGTGACAGAGACTTTCACATACTCCTGAGCATAACTTACTGTAAATATACCATCAGTAAATATTCCCCTAATACTATATTGGGCAAAATATTTTACCAAATTTTACCAGCTGACTCACTTATCTCAAATACAAGACCTTATGTTTATGCCTTATTTCTGATCCAGGAAAAAGTTGTATACACAGATCAAACCTGGGTTGTATATTCTGCTCATCAGTGAGAGCTCTGGTCCAATGGAAATTCTGTACAACAAAGACTGACAGTAAGAATTGGAAAAAAGAATATTGTTATACCCAAGGTTTTTTTCATATCAGTCAATTCAACACAAAACAAACAAACAGTACAGGTATACAATTATGCACAGAAACATTGACACAGTGTATGGAAAAACAACAAGGAAACCTGAGTGCTTGTCACAACTGCTTTCTAGCTTCATCCAAGCCACTGCTGGAAACTTTCAAAACCTCTATATTTTTGTTTTGTAGATGAGGTGATAATTTTAAACCTCTTTGACAGAGCTTGTACCTTTTAAATTTTTTTTTTTTTTAGTAACTGTAACAAAAAAAGAGAAGACAAGAAAGTGAGATTTTACCACATTCTCAGTTTGCAGAATAAGGTGCCAGCCTGATAGAACTCAGTAGAGAATGGCAGCCAGCAGAAAAATTGTCTTAGTGATTCAAAGGAACTTACACCATTTAATGAGAGAAAAAATAATGGGCTAATTATAAGGGTAGAGAAAATTTTTTTGGGGGAAAAAAACCCAATATTGTCTCATTTAAAGCTTTATAGTTACGAATTAATTTACATTATGGTCTGATTTATAAACACTAGGTGAAATCCACAGCCATGTTATAATGAGATTACATTGACTTTACATCTTAAAGCCAAGTTACATGATTAACTTTTCATAACATACCTTGAAATATGTTAAATCCATGTGAAACAGACTGATACCAACAATACGAGTAACAAAAGTCTGAAGTGTTGAGGATTTTATTAAAATCCTGAATTCCAAAGACTTCATGTGTATTTGGTTAGGGAAAATATCTGCAAAGCTAGAATTTACTTCAGCTAAAAGTGACTCTAAGATGACCATTATAACAATTATGTAACAATAGCTATTCTTCTATATTGCCCTGTCAGACAGAGAATGACATGAAAACTTCTGCATTCACAAGGTCACCAGAGTATTCACCCAGATTGCCACTTCTATGTCAGTTTTACTACCAAACCTGCCTATCCGATGGTCAGGATCAATTGTGCTAGTTTGAAGTAATACAAAATTAGCATAAGCTACCATTTGCAGCAAAGCTTGTGAATAAGCTCAATATTCGATGGCACAGGGGGGGCTGAGAGCTTCGGTAAATATCTGTTATTACAAAGGTAACAACATAAAATGCCTGAATCCAAAAGACTGTAATAAAAATCATGCTTTTGTTCAAAATAATTCTTTTTAGATTCTCCTCAGTCAGTACAGTAGACATAGAGCAATCAAATTGCTTTAAACTTTTCTCCACATGTGGATATTTTAGTTTATATACAGAAACATTTTACATATTTGTGTAACTCCAGAATATAGTTAAAAAACCCACATGATTCTCAAAATGAAACCGTGAGTTACTCCACCAAACTTTATCTGCCTTGATAACATTCTCAGACACTAGTGCTTGCTCCAAGTGAATTGCTTCTTTCTGGGAAAGATAAGGTCATATCAGGAACAAAATAAAAAAGGTAAGACAAAGCATCCTGATTTTGACATGTGTATCAAAAGAAATAACCCTAATGGACTTGAACTGGAACTTTATTCAATGAGTGTCAAACAGTTGAAAAATCATAGAGAAGAAAAAAAGTGTAAAGATCAGGATTTTCTATTTATGTAGACTTTGATTTATTGCAGTAAACACCCCTTGATGAGAAGGTCAAATAGAACACTTTCATGTTCTTTATATCTGCCTGCAAATCTTACCTAGTCTGTATCTTCTTATCAGTTTCTTCTTTCTCTGTGTCAAACTAACAGGAGAGTCTGAATTCCTACTTAAAGTAACAGATAAACACAGATCACATTAGTTACTAGGTTATGTAGGTTTTTTCTTCCTTTGCATGGTTGTATCAGCATTTTTGGGGGAAACACAACACGTTTTTCTTTAGCAACGGATCAAGTATTTAATTTTTTTCCCCCTCCTCTTCCTCTTCCATGTATTTCTACCTAACCTTTCCCACTATCTCAAACACTAACTTCCACTATTATTTGTAGTCTCCTCAAGCCTTAATTAACTTTCCCTGGCCTTGAAATCATTGGGTTGTTCATTTCAATATTATTTTTCTAAGGAACTTTTGCCTGAGTATTGACTATTCTCTTGAAAAGAAGTGTCTCACAAGGTAGTTCACTGAGGGGACATAATGCCATTCACCAAGTAAATTGCTTGGTGAAATTATATCGTTTCTATTGAGACACTAATAGATTAACCTCTGACCTTTCCAATATTTAATACTTAAAACTGTTGAGATATGCAGTGCCTTTTTCACAGTTGTATCACGCAAGTGTTTTTCCTTAGTGATTTTAGTTTCAATTACAAGATTCTGGAATTCAATACTGTTATTTCATCTAGGAACTATCACTTTCTGGAAGCAGCTAGGATTGTCACTAGACAAACCTTAAGCTAACTTTCCTTAACAGGATTTTATACACGTATTCTAATTTTAACAGATTACTTTTGTGTCTGTTTTTTCAAGAAAGTTAGACACACTCAATAATTTAGTCCATATTGATCAATCATTTACATTAATCCTGTTTTCAATCCACGCAATACGGTGCAATGTCAAGCTGTTCAAGGCATCTCCAAATACCTTTGCCATGCTGACATCTTTAATGCAACATTCTGGAGCTTCAGATCTACATGAACTTGATAATCGGATTCAAAAAATAGGAAAAAAAAAGAATTCTGTAGACCTAAGGGATGAAATTTTAGTATCCTTCAGTAGCAATATAACCTTAACTATCTTTCTAGTATTTTGCAAAATAATTTTTGACATCCAGTAAATACTGATAGTCAGCTGATGAATGAAAACATCTGACCTGACTCTGTCTGTGTCCAAACCAAACACAAATGCCTTTTGAATCACAGATATGTTTTGAATGTTTCAAAGATACGTTCTGATTTTTTCATTCATGCATGCTAACGAACCAAGCCAAGATAGTTTATTCTTTCAGCCTGTGGAAGTGCTAATCCACCACAGTATTTCTCCAGGCGCAAACTTGCAGACAATAGCATGCTGTCCACTAGTAGAAGGATTGATAAGAGTGACTAGAGGGATGGCTTGATAAGATTGCCAGTAACTTGTTAATTACAAAATTGCTACCTAAAGCTAGAGGATTGAGGAACTTCTCATGGAAGCTAATCTTGTGATTGCTCAAATGAACGCTACAGAAGAGTAAGCACAGCCATTTTTTGCATTCTGTAGGTATAAGGCATAGATGGTGTAGTCTCCAACACATACATAGCAATGAAGAGCTTTTGACATGCATTTAGGTGCTGGAAACCTATTCAAGATTTGGTATCATATTATTTTCTAATATCACATGTGTTACTTTAACACAGAAAGTAAAAGTTGAGGTGATGAAAAACTGTCCCCTCAGTGTAATGTTACGTATTTGGTGAGGAATTTCTATTGAAACATCAGACTCATTATAAAGAAACAAAACAGTTGTTTTGACTCCCCTAGAATATCTTACATGCTTCCTGAAACTAAGGTTGTAAATTATTTATAATAAATATAGCAATTATATGAAGTTACATTGCTGTAAAATAAAATTAAGGAGTATAGATGAGACAATCTTCTTATATACTACAGTCTATCCTCAGTCTGCTCACAATTTTTTCTTTCAGTCTTTCAAGTATGATAATTTTAAATATCACAAACAGTTGTTGAGGTTATAAGACAGTCAAAATAATTTCATTACTCCATCACTAGACTATGGTCACAGTTGATCCTTAATGTATACTCCTTTTAATCAACAATATTACACAAGCAATAGTAATCTAGGAGTCATTCAAAGTTATGTTTTGAGATCACTTGACTAAGTGAAATGCTTTCAAGTGACAACACAATTAATTCTTTCTAAATCAGTAAATGCATTATTTTTAGACAAACCTTTTGGAAGCCCAAAATAACTGATACACCTGAACTTTCTTATTTCATACTTTACTGGTTTTCAAAAGAACAATCCTATATTAACCTCTAATATACAGTGCACAGTACAACAAAATCTTTCAGGATTCTTTACAAAAATGTTAGCTTACTTACTTAGGTAAAAGAAAAAAGGAGCAGAAAAAAAAAAAAGAGAACTTTCAAAGCCTCAGCTTAGGGCATTTGCTCTGCAGACTAAAGTCTGAAATAAATTTTTAATTCACCCCTTCTTCCTTCTAATGTAGACACATTCCTTAACAAACTTCTGGTTAACAGGAAAACTTTTATGTCCAGTCACTAATAGAATTACTGATGCTCTACATAAATATTGAATATCTCATGGCACTTTGTGTGGCATACGCACCGTTTTCCCTATCCTGTACTGCAGCTGAACATATCAGATGTCTACTGCCCTTCGTCTTAAAGATGGATGCCTTCCATCATGTTACTTTTATTTATAACTTACCTTGTTGATGTAGCACAAGCTAACCTTTCACATTGTTTTAGCATGCCTGATGCTTTCTGTTTATCACTGCAGCATAAGACGTAAGGCATAGAAGGTATGTTAAATAGTTGTAAAATGACCTATCTGAGGGCCACTGTTAATACCAACTAGCTATTTAGGATAATACAGTGCACGGGAGTCCATAATCTTAATTTTAGAGGTTTTGGCTATGTCAAATACATCAGAACCAATGAATCTGTGTATTTGAACTGAACTTATATGTATGATGAATCTGGATATCAGTGTTGCTAGTACTGACTGCAGCACTCAGTCAAGCACACAATACCTACTGTAGATCAGAAAAAGTTATTGATCTTTGTTTCTATCTTCCTTTTTTTTTCATTCAGTATGAAAATGCTATTCAGAGATGAAGTTGCCATTTCTTTTCTTTGGAATGACCTTTTAAATTGAACAATATTAAAATAATCTGTCTCAGAGAAAGACCACATACACAAGTAGGACAGTAAACCAAGAATTTCATCACATAGCTGGATAGATTTCCATAGAAAAATTGACAAAATAATACTTCCTCAACTGTGTGTGTTAGCCCTCAGGGTCTTGGTTGTACAATGAGCAAAATTTAACCTCAGGGAGCAGAACTATATTGTATGCATATGGAATGCACTAGAAGTGAAACAGTAGAATGACAACGTTAGCACATGCTGCAGGGTAACATCCTACAATGAGAATGGAATTGCTCTGCATCTGGAATTTCAGGGAAATCGAATAACTTTCTGTTATGTGGCCATGAAAATCTCATCATTTCTGTTGTTTTCCACTCTATCGCTTGCATATTTTATTAAAAACTATTTAAGTTCATCCTGGAGTAGCCACAAGCCATTTAGACTCTAGACTCAAATTGAAAACTATTGACAGTTTGGCACAGAATCTTACAATGTAAAGCAGACTGAAGTATGGTGCTATTGCATTGCTGTGCATTCTTAGTGTTGTCTTTCCTTTTATTTCTTCTTGCTTTCCTATGTATTCTATACCTTAATTTAAATGTTAATCTACTCCTGCAAGTGGGCTACGTAGGAGAAATACAGTCAAAATCAAGGACAATTAACTTTCATGCAAGACTAATACTTGGGCAATCTTCATTAGAATGTAGATAACATTCAGTTTACTGGGTTTTTCGAAGGGATGTTCCAAATACAATTTAAGATTTAATTTTGGAACAATTATTTTGAAACACTGTGGCTACAGGTGCAGCACTGTAAAATGTATCAAAGGAAAGGAATTTCTTTTGAAGCATACATTTAAGATTGCTGCTATTTACTTTTTGCATTATGACAGCTTTCTGTCAGATCTATGTATGATGACTTCTGCTCTAAAAGGATATTATCCTACATACAAAATGAAAGACAATAGGGAGATACTGAAGAGAGAATCATAGGATAGGTTGTGGTGGAAGGGATCTTTAAAAGTCATCTAGTCCAACACGTCTGAAATAAGCAGGGGCATCTTCAACTAGATCAGGTTGCTCAGATGCCAGTCCAACCTGACCTTGAATGTTTCCAGGGATGGGGCATCTACCATCTCGTTAGGCAACCTGTTCCAGTGTTTCACCACCCTCATCATAAAATTTTTTTTCCTTGTATTTAGTCTGAATCTACCCTCTTTTAGTCTAAAACCATTACCCCTTGTCCAATTGTAACAGGCCCTACTAAAAATTCTGTCCCCAAAGGGTGAGAGAAAGGGTGTAGAGTAACACAGCAAAGAAGTTCCTTTCAAGCACTATTTTGTTTAAGCTAGTTTCACATCGTTGCATTTAGTGTAAGTAGAGAGTGAGTCATGCATGTGAGCCTTTCTGCAGCACGCACGAGAAGTCAGAATCAAACACATAACTTGCGTTGAAAATTTTCAGCTGCAAGATGAAGGATTCTTCCTTTTCCTTTATCTACCTTTGTACTAAATATCAACCATGATAACTAAAAAAACCCCCAATCCTTCTGTGTTGACACGTGCAGTATAGCGAGGGAGGACTGTTCTGGGGTTCTGAGTTCCTGGAAAACAGAAATCCAGAGTTCGAAATTTATTTTCAGTGACTCCACATTATTAATAGACTGCTAATGGGTTCCTGAATACTTAAGTATTCAGAAATAAAAATTCACTCTTTGATGATCATTTGGAACACGATCACTTGATTCAATGTCAGCCTATGTGGCTGTTAATCTCTACGGGCTAAATTCAACATAGCGTATGTGGGTCAATAGACAAAATTTCCATTGAAATCAATAGCAGAAACAAATTACTCTGGTACAGCATGTCATTCTGCATTTGATTTGCTGATAGATGATTACACTGAACTGTTAGCTTCATTTACTTGTATTGATTGTTACTGTGAATTGTTTACTAATTGCACATCAGATTTTTAAAGGTACCTAGTTGCATACTTTACCCTAGTGTTGAATTACATACATCGACTATTTGTAAACTATATTCTAGGGAGTTACGCCTCTGTTTCA
Source organism: Cariama cristata (assembly GCF_000690535.1). Lineage (NCBI taxonomy): Eukaryota > Metazoa > Chordata > Aves > Cariamiformes > Cariamidae > Cariama > Cariama cristata. Next base: position 3,770 of record NW_009620410.1, on the reverse strand, counting down.
TGCCCATTTTTTCTAATATTATGGGCCATATCATTAGCTCTATGAAAACTGAGTCTAGAATTGCAGTTGGAGAGATGGAGAAGAGAAGCTAGCTCCGTTTTCAGGGCAGAAATGCTACAGGCAAGATAAAAAGCTTTTTTATTTTTTTACGAGTGTGGGATCCAAGTCCAGACTTTGAACACTACACAGTCCAAGCAGTTTGTGTCTCAGGTCTGAGTTAAGCAAAGATTTGCTACTACATCTCACACTTCAACAGTTAACCTATATTTATGTGCTTAGATCTTAGAGCAGAAACGAAAACTCAGTTGGATCCCTTAGATCCTAACCTAAGCTAGAACTCATTCTCAATCCCTATCTTCCTCTGGGAAGTGGGAGATATCCACTCTCAGGGGACGCAAGGGGGAAAATTTCCCTGATAGAGCTCTGGTTATAGAACTACTGTATGAGAGTCAGATGTTGTCATCAGCATTCACTGGCAATAGCTGTGCGGCTCCAAATGCAATGAGAGAAGTGTGGGTTGGGTTTGCTCGTACAAACAACTCATACACGGTGGAACTGCTCAGACCTCCAGGAATTAACCAAAATGAGAAGTGGATATTGTGCAAATTTTGTATTCTGTATTCTTTTTAATAGCAATTTATATGTATTGTGATTTAATTCCTATTTTAAGTATCCAAATGTCTCTCTTGATATCGCTACTTGTGTTTGAACAGAGACCATTATTTACAAATAGGAACAAAATGTATGGAAAGATTTAATTTTTGTGCCCAACATATTCATGGATGTTCTCTTCGGAAAGTGTTTTTACTTTGACTCAGTTTGTATCCTGTCTTTTTTCAAGCAATATTCCACTGCAGTGGAAGGAGCCCTCTTAGAGGTATGAGTAAGAATAAAACAACAATAAGAAAGAGCAATAAAATTACTGGAAATTTATCTGACTAATTTCAAATCTGGAAACAAAACTTGAACCTTTGCTGATTCTTATTTTATTCAATCATTTTGCTAATCCCTATAAAAATATAAATCATATGTTTTAAGTATCTAGAGTTTTGTCTGTTTTGCTAATGTACTCTACCTGGAGACTATTAAATCATTCTGCAATAATATTGTCCTGGGTAACTTTGTGAACAATGTAAGTTTAAAAGGGTCTGATGGTCAAGACTATCTGAAATGTGTCCAATAACCACAGAAATGAGATCTAATTGAGGCAAACACTGGAATAATGTGTTAAATCTACCAGGCTTCCCATTATAACACTAGGTAAAAATTCTCCCTTGGGCATTACTTGGCATAAAGGTTCTCAGGTCTGAGGGAAAGCAAAACATCCAAATGCTCAACATCTTTTTGAATCACAAAAATATACAGAAAATAAGTTACTTTTTTCTCTGCTTCTGCAAATTTTAAACAAGAGATTCAGTTAATAAAAATAACATTTTAGTAGTAAATAGTCCTAGTCAACTGAATTTCTGGTCTTGCCAAGGCCTTTGAGGTAAGAAGTTAGATCAGAAGTGATGAGGAAAGTCTGTCATTTCAGTTCAGACTTACTAATTATTTGACTGTACACGCTATCTGTTTATGACTATATAATAAAACTCTCCAACAGCTTTTGTTTGCTGCCTGGGTCTCTTGTTACTGGGAGTAGAAACATTTCAGGATGAAGCGTGATCTGGCAGCCATGAGGTCACTTCTCTACTGTGTGCTTTAGGTGTAGCTAACTGGTTCTGTGACCTTTCTTTGCTCTCCAGTTGGAATCAGTGGGTTGGTTTGGTCCTCTGCCCAGGTCTTCAGGTGGAAAGTGACCATGTCGTCTCTTGCCTCTGAAGTGTGCCAAACACTGCAACAGGGTGGAAAACAATCCTTGTGGTCTGAGTGGTACTGGTTTTAAAGTCATTGCTTCTTAGGCTACACTGCCGCAGAAATTACTATTGACACAATTGACTACTGGGAAAGCACAGAGGGCAGCATAGTGCACCTACTGCAACAGGAGGAATTAAAAACCACAAACCACACTCATGATTTGGAAGCAGGTGAATATTTTTCTGCCAGATTCCCACACAGTTGTAAAGGAGAAAGGAGTGACCAGGTGACAAGCTCCTCTATGTTTAGTCAAGAGTCATGTGGACTGCAAGCAGAAAAATAGAGTAGACTTTTTTTTTTCCTCTCTTGAAACTGAATAAATACTTGGCTGCTTTTTGCCACTAATGTGGAACTGTGAACATTTGTCTCCAAGCCATTTCTGGGAAAAGAATTGCTGAAAGAAAGCTTTCTCATATGGTTTTTCTCTGACATGGGCAGCAGTAGAAAATGCTGTAAATTTTATAAGATAAATTATTCTGTGGTGATTCATATCCCAAATGTGAAGGCCTATGTATTGAAGAGACCCTTTAGGTACTTATCCACTGTATGAGAAGCTGGGGCTTGGTTCCTGGCCACCCTGATTTTCCATCTATCCTCTTGGATAAGGTGTGAGGCAGTTGCCAAAGTGGGAAGTATGCCAGCAATTCTCACCACCTGCCACAACAAGATGCTGTGACTCCGAGCAGCTTTAAGTTTTCTGTAATTTATATTAAGAGACAAATCAGTGCTTTACAATGTGGGAAATGGAGGAACCTACTTTTACTCAGGCTGAAAAAGAGGATCAGTTCTCCCAGTCTCTGAATTGCTCACAGTTCACTTGTTTCTGTCCAAATTTTATGCACCAGATGATGAACTTCATGTATTTAAAGGAAAGTATTACTAATATTAAATGCATTGTTATGATCTCCTTTGAAAAATATTTTTCTAATCAAATTTCTGATTCCCTGTGCTCAAACTAATTTTGGAATTACCAGGGAAAAAGAGAGTGAAATTTATAAAAGCAGAACAAAAGCACCCAGCAGAGCCTAAGGGATGGGAGATTTATGTTTATAACTAGATGTGGGGAGAAACACCAATGATTTACAAAACCTATTCAAGTACAGGAAGAAAAGGATATAAAATATCCATGACAACATTTATGGTAGAAACCAGAAAAACAATGTCAGAGAGATTTGCCTGTGAGAGTCACCACACAGGAGAAGTTGGAGCCAGAATGTCAATGGCTTTTAAGACAGAATTTGAACGAGATTACAGGCTACGATTTTTCCAAACAGCAGCAAAAAACCTCCTATGTTTCTTGCTATTTTTTTACAAAAACATAATAGAATATAAAAGAATTTAAGGAACCCTCATTACTTATTTAAGATGTTAGTAGAAAGTGAGAACTGATCTCCACATGATAACGAGTAGTAGATCTTCTAGGAGAAGTGAAATGACAAAAAATACTTCAAGTCCCTAAGACTGCCCTTCAGTGGAAGTTATGACGATGACATAGTTGCAGTAAGTTTTGAAATGCAGGAGTGGGCAGGTTTGGCCTACTAGAGGCAACAGAGGAAGCCAGCTGCCCAGACAGGGCCACTGGTGAAGGATGAGCAGCCATTTTCTCTTCACCTTACCATCACACTACCTTCAAGCGCTCTGCTGATTTCCACTCCAACCATGAAAAGTCAAGAACTCTTAAACTGAGGATGGTCCCTCACTATTCAATCTGCTGGCATTCAGCACAAATTGCATGTACTGCAAACACACATTTTGCACTGGTTTTACTTTCTTAAAGAGATATAAGGCAGTGCTCTGAGCAGCATTCAATGCAGCTAACTAAGCTTGAAGACCCATCAGGGATGTTTGAAGTAAACAGTTGCAAACAGAGCTGCTAAATTTTTCAAATGCATTTTTATGTAGATGTACATATG
>NW_009620409.1:0-7105 GCF_000690535.1 Cariama cristata | reverse complement strand
AGCTTGGTGTCATCTGCAAATTTACTGATCTTTAAGGTAATGAAGGCCTCTAACAGAGATTAAATTATGTAGAATTTCAGGTGATAATTTGATAGAAATTAATATTCTTCTGTAAGGAAACCAGGCAAAGTCTCAAAAAATTTCTGAGTGTTCCTGCCACTGTTGTGCTGTGTCAGCCAGGACAAGTCACATATCTCTGTGTACCTCAGCTTTTCATGGCTGAAATATTTTGTATGGTTTGAATTCTTTGACTAAAATCACCATTTAAGATCTAGTATGATGAATGGATTTCTGTGTCAGAACTTTAATGAAATTGTAGTAAGTGGATTTCCTATTGCTATGAAAAATAATTTTAAAACCAATATTAATTCCAATTACTACTGTGTCAGTATGGTCATGTGCTTGGCATTACATCATAGTAATATGAAGCTTTCAATCAACAGAGTGCAATTTCTTTAATATGACTTTTTCTAGATATTTATTTTAATGTAAATGGATTTAACTGAATTTAAGTATCATCAAGTTGGACTGGTTTTGGAAATAAGTAGCAGATATTTGGTGATATGTCATATCACATGTCATTCACTGGTAATTGCCATCGCTTTGTCCTCTCCTCCATTATATTAATTTTTACTAGAAATCACTTTAGATACAATGCCAACCTAAATGGCATTAAAATGGTTGCCTATAAGAATCCAAGATTATGTGCTCATGTGTGTAAATGTAAGTAAATGCTAATAAGGGGGTCCTAGGGGTGTTGTTAAAAAATATTAGTTGTCTAATATTCTACCCATGATAACTGCACACAACACATTACTATTAATAGGAGCTGCACATGCATACTGAAGAGAAACAAAATAACTAGTATTTAAAGCATTTAACTTGGCTTCTTACAGGAATCCTCTATTGAGAGAAGAACACATGTATACACTAGCAGATTACGTTATCAGCTATAGTGGAAAGTCACCAGACTACATTTTAATTAATTACCCAAAACGAGTAATTTCAGTTGTCTTTACTAAGGTTTTCTAGCGGCTGGGACAGTATATCTTGGATGAATGTGGAGTCATGCTAAAGTCAATGTGTTGAAAAAAATTTGTAAGAGTGAGCCCTAGAGGAGACAGGGAGATGTTTCCAGTACCTCTAAAAAGTATATGCAGTTTACATTTAGCAGCAGCAAAATATACTGTGTGACGCAAAGTTTCAGTGGAATGGGACCTCACACAATGGGGCGTGTTCTCCATCTAAAGGATTGTGAACAACCATTTGGAAGGCAAGATGTCATCATGGGTATATGGACAAGTTGATCAGCTATTTGGCATCCAAGCTTTCATTTTTAACAAGTCTTTAGACAAAACAGTTGTGAAGGAAACTGCAAAAGCGTGCCTCAGTATAAATCACAGAACAATGCCTGTCTGAGTTAGCAGAGGGGTGAAGCAATAGCTGTGAGATGTGAACTGCCTGTTTTTATTTAATAAAGAAGATAAGCCCTGGAATTAGGATAAGTGACACTGACTCTCAGAGATGAGCTGCTATTGTTCAGATTCCTGCAGCTGTACCAGCTGATAGATTCCAATTAGAATGAAATTATTTATAACCAAAACATAGGTCAAAGTAAACTGAAATTCCTAAGTTCCAATATAATGTGAAAAGAGAGTGGAGGAAACAGAAAAAAAACCCTACCAACCATAAAAACCAAATCACTTCATCTCACAAAACAAGGTGATCTGTCTCTCCTGCAAAGAAGGCTGAGTTCTAGTATGGAATGGAAATGGGAGACCTGTTTACCCGGGACATGGAGAAGGCTGACGTACTCAATGACTTTTTTGCCTCAGCCTTCACCGGCAAGTGCTCCAACCACACCGCCCAAGTTGCAGAAGGCAAAGGCAGGGACTGGGAGAGTGAAGAACCACCCACTGTAGGAGAAGATCAGGTTCGAGACCATCTAAGGAACCTGAAGGTGCACAAGTCCATAGGACCTGATAAGAAGCATAGTGGCTAAACCACTATCCATCATATTTGAGAAGTCATGGCAGTCTGGTGAAGTTCCTGATGACTGGCAAAAGGGAAACATAACCCCCATTTTCAAAAGGAAAAAGAAGGAAGATCTGGGGAAGCACAGACCAGTCAGTCTCACCTTTGTGCCCTGCAAGATCATGGAGCAGATCCTCCTGGTAACTATGCTAAGGCACACAGAACATAAGGAGATTATTGGTGACAGCTGATATGGCTTCACTAAGGGCAAAGCCCTGAGGAGAAGGACTTGGGGGTACTGGTTGATGAGAAGCTCAACATGAGCCAGTAATATATCCTTGCAGCCCAGAAAGCCAACTGTATCCTGGGCTGCATCAAAAGCAGCGTGACCAGCAGGTCGAGGGAGGGGATTCTCCCCCTCTACTCCTCTCTGGTGAGACCCCCCCCCTGCAGTACTGCCTTCAGCTCTGCGGCCCACAACACAAGAAGGACATGGACTCGTTGGAGCGAGTCCAGAGAAGGCCATGAAGATGATCAGAGGGCTGGAGCACCTCTCCTATGAGGACAGGCTGAGAGAGTTGGGGCTGTTCAGCCTGGAGAGAGAAGGCTTCAGGAAGACCTTATAGCAGCCCTCCAGTACCTAAATGGGGCCTACAAGAAAGCTGGGGAGGGACTTTTTTCAAGGGCATGTAGTGATAGGACAAGGGGCAATGGCTTTAAACTGGAAGAGGGAAGGTTTAGATTAGATATTAGTAAGCAATTCTTCACTGTGAGGTTGCTGAGGCACTGGAACAGGTTTCCCAGAGAAGTTGTGGATGCCACCGCCCCTGAAATGCTTAAGGTTGGATGGGGCTTTGAGCAACCTGGTCTAGTGGGAGGTGTCCCTGCCCATGGCAGGTGGGTTGGAACGAGGCGGTCTTTAAGGTCCCCTCCAACCCAAACCATTCTATGATTCTACAATTCTCTCATGGACTAAGCAGTTTCAGTATAACTATTTCTGTCTCTAAATGCTTGGCCATACACAATCAATGTGGGAAGCCTTAGGCTGTTAGTGTTCATTCACTATTTTAACTGTTTCTTAATCTTTCTCAGAATCAAAGGTAGCAGTCAGATGGAGTCATCCTGTAGGCTGCATTCAATGAACTGTTCCTCACTTCTGTTGTAAGAAAGAAAATGAAGACTACAACCACCTATGACTAGAGAATGCATATGGCAATTTATGTAATTCCTTTTCTTTTTATTACTAGCATTTAGGACTACAAATTTTCAGGTGAATGAAACATTGCATGCTTCAGGCAGAAGCAGAGCCTTCTTGAATCTATGAATGTGGAAGGCTGGTAGAATAACGTGTTTGCTTCAGGCAGCACTGGTGAACAGATTGCTCTCCTCTATCAACATCACATGCTGGAATATTGAAATTCTGAACAAAACCAGAGAAAAATACGAGGTATCAGAACCTGTGGACACTTTGCTTGTTCTCTGGTTTTCACAGTCGCAAGTCGTGGGACTCAATATCCTAGTTTGCTATGTGTTACTTCTTTATAGAAGCAGAAAGCAAAAGTTGGAGTGGGTCAGCAAAGTTAAGAGTTGAGAGGCCTGGAAATAAAGGACATAGGTAGAGTCTCTCAGGGAGGCTTTAGGAAGCTGGAGAGAGAAACTGTACCAAGGTGGTGTTTTGCTTACATCCCTAATTATTTCATACTTTCTAACAGCTGAGCAAATATGCAAGGTTTACTTTTTTCATTTTACGTGTCATTTACCTTTACAATGACATCTTGCAATATTACCAGAAATAGTATTAAATATAATGTCTGCTTTCTAAAATTGTGTTAGAATTAGAGATACATCTGGAGTCTGTTGAATTCCACTCAGCTTGACAAGTACAACTGTTCCCAAGGTTACGTCCAGTTAAAAACAATGTGAGCAACGTTCCCTAGGAGATTTGTCCAATATGTAGTTACCATAACTGAGGGTTTAAATCAATAAAGAAAGTGTCTACATTACTGTTCTGTATAGGTATGCCAGAATTTTTTCCCTACTTTAGACAGGTTCTAATTAACAATGTTAGAATTTGTAAGTAATACAAGTTGCTGTGACTTAAAATTTTATTTCTCCCCTCGGATATCAAAACAACCTAATAACAGGGGAGAATTTAAAGTTACTTCAAAAATTTAAGAGCATACTTACCCTTTCTTAGTAGAAAGGATGGAGGCATCTTTAAAAACTGACAAAATGGTACAGAGCTCACGTAGGAAAAAAGTGTTTAATCAAAGACAAGAGAAACTTCTGGTAGCATTGTACTTGCTCTCCAATAGATACCCTCAAGCAACTACTCAATTTAATAATACTTGATATCAGAGACCTGACAGGTGATACTATTTGTGGAAAGGAATACATGATGGCTGTATGCTCTTCTTTTTGCAATGCAGGTAACAGCACTTTTGCCAGCAAAGCCTAACAAGAGAGAAAACACGGGTATTCCATAACTACTAAGTAGAGAGGAGAAATTCCCAAAAGTAAAAAATATGCTCGGGCAAAGGACATAGGCTGTCCTTTCTACTATTGTGCTTTGCTTTCTGGCTCCCTGAGAAAAAGAGAGAGGTGGGAGTCTATTAAATTATTTGAGTCTGAGTCAATAGACCTGAGCAGTGGAGTTTTTGAAAAACAGAACCTATATATGCTATATTGATTTAAGCAGTACTACGTCATCTGTTCTCCTGGCTTTACTATAGAAAGATGTTATTTACACTGGGGATGTTGTTCTAACAAAAGCCTCCCAGAAGGCGAGTGTAATGTAAGCCATAATAATAAGGAACCAAGCAAAACATTATTTTACTTACCAGTAAGTAAATAAAGCAGATTTATTTTTCCTGTTACAAAAAACAATCTCATTTATAAGGCTGATTGACTGATTTTCTCCATCATCACTTCTTCCATGGTTTGGTTGATGTATGCAATGTCGAAGTTTCCGCCAAACCTATATATTAAAGACTGTATAAGTTTATGCATGTCATTACACTCGGTTATACAAAGAAGCTGTAATTCTAGTTTTCTTTGGCAGCAGACTGAGCTCAAAATAAGTTTCTTTCATCACTAACACTGTGTCCATCCTACAGTATTACCCACCCTTTATTAAATGTTGCTGACCTGAAGCATGTTAACATCCAGAAGAGAGGTGTTTGACTGCTCATAAACAACATGGAAAGATATTTTATATTATAATTTAATACCTGCTACACTGTGCTAATTTGAAAAGCATATTGCTTTATTGGCTTAACCATTTAATTATTTAAGTAAGTATAAATCCACTTTCTTATAATTCCTTGGTTAGCATAAGAATGTTTAGAGAAACTGCAGTAAAACACCAGGAGAAATACCGTGGGACTGTGTTATCATCCATTTTGCATAGTGATTATTTCCTGTCTAACACTAGTTGCCTTTTGCTGACTTTTAGAGAAATCAGCAAATATCCATGTCAACCATCTGCAGTCAGCAGTTACTGAATGTCTTTCTACTTCTGATAATTTTGCTTCCTTGGGAAACCAACTTTTATGCTCGAATAATACTCATATGATGCTCAAATAACAGAGTCTACACTCTGCTAACTTGGCCTGTGTCCTTTAAGAGAAAGACCTGCAAAACAGGGAGTGGTACAAAACATGATTATCAGAAAGAAATTTTAAACACAGAAGCATTAATGTTCTACGTCTTTTATTATTGTAGGCTCTCTCTTCAAAGATGCATAATATACTAAAGCATTATTTTATGGACTGTATAGGGTAGTGACATGGAATTAGGCTTCCAGAAAGGACTAAAAAAGGAAGTAAAAGTTGCAGTTAGGATCAGCTCACCATCAAGAAAGGAATAAGTCAAGAATGTATCTGTCAAGAGGACCCTTGGTCAGAAGCTGAGTGGGAAATAAGGATGAAATGACAGGAGGCCAGAGGCACAGGTACAAGAGGCACTCAAATCAGAGCTATTCCAGACCCTATAAGTGCATGTTGAGCAACTGGAGGAGTTTACTTATACTCCTAATGGATGGTCCATCACCAGTTAGACTTACAGTCAGTTGCAGCTAAACTGCTCTTAAATTTAACTGCTGAAGAGATTAAATGTAATCAATTTCCCATTCGGCCTTCTCTAGGTGGCCTATTTATTCCTTACTTGGTCCTACACAAATTTTCTTGAGAATGTCAGGATATTTCACATGGACTCTAACCTTTGCAGGCAACAAGATAGTAAGAGTTTACCAAGATTTTCTCAGTCTACACGATGCAATCTCTTTCTACTGACAGATGGTGGTGGTGGTGGTATGTAAGTTATGCAGCCTTAAAGTAAATTGTCTATATACAAATTAAACTGAGACATGAGAAATATTGGTTGTAGTGCAGAGTAATACACTTATAATTTGATCTTTCCTAAGAACAACTGATGCTTCTGAAGTATCAGTCCTCCAGCCAGTGAGACAACTGGGCAGTTTAGTTCAGTGAGTACTTACTAGATTCACTAGGTACTTTCAGCATCTTAGTCTATTATTTTTTCAACTGTACCAAAACTCTCTCAGCACATGAAGGGAAAGAAAAGGGACATTTCCTACTGAACGCAAAAGATTGTCTTATTGTCATTTTTCGCCTGCAACAGTGCTTGACAAGTGTTAGAAGAGAATGGACCCAGCTAGGTGAATAAATCAAAACATGTGGTATGGTATTTCACAAAAAATTATGAAGTGTATATTATGACAGAACCTGGAGTTCTGTTTGAAAAATGGTATACCTTTCTGGCCTAGCTACACTCTCAAATTCTTTTCATTCTCCCATCTACTCTTCAAAGGGAAATGCTTTAGGTAGAAGAAATTCCACCTGGAAAAATGAAGGTCCTTCCTGTTCCTGGGTGTTTGTGCAAAACCATAGGAGAAAACCACCTCTGAGAGAAAGCATCTAAGCAGTGCTAATGCATAACCATCAGCGGGCAGAGAAAAAATAATTCCAAGATGTCCACATTCTGTTGTGTCTTGCTGTGTATGGCCCGATACTGCACTAAGTTTATGTTACTTATGGTATCCTGTGTTCTTATGCCTAGTAACAGTCTTAAAAACACAACATATGAGAAGAGAAGGGAAGGGAAGGGAAGG
>NW_009620408.1:2633-3461 GCF_000690535.1 Cariama cristata | reverse complement strand
CCATTCAATGAGTCAATAGATTATAATACAATTAGTGCTGGTTTTGAGGAGAGAAGGAAAATGGGATAAAGTCTCATATGCAGACATGTTTTTCACCCTCTGAAATCATCCGGAGTGGCAAAGGGACTGTGGGATGGTACCACCACAGGACCCCATGGTACTCACACTTGAGCGAGAAAATAATAAGGAACTTAAAGGTAAACTGAGGTGGACAAAGGTTTACTAAAGTAAACAAAATTCACCAGGTACCAGAACAAGATCTAACTGATTTGTTTAAGCCTCCCCCTCGACGACAGGAGCAGGATGTGGACTTGGACGGAATCTCTACTCCCCTAGACAGTCCTGTATCTTCCCGTACTAGGAAGAAATGTGCTTCAGTAGCCTTACAAAAAGCCCCTCTCTGAGAGGCGGTAGGGTCAGGTGGTGGGATGATGCTAATCAAGGTACCTTTTTCCACCTCTGACTGAGGGGAATGGAAAAGAGTTGCAAAGGATTACAGGAGTGATCCAGTAAGTGTTACCAAACACTTTCAGTTTATTGTAAAACAACATAACCCTGACTGGAAAAAGATACAGTTATTATTGGAATATACGACTGAAACAGAGAAAAAATTGATTTTAAAAAACGGCAGGAAATTTGGCTGAAGATCATTATTAGACTATAGGAGAGAACATCAAGGAATACTTCCCAAGATCCGAAGTGGGATGTTAATAGATCTGCACATATGGAAAAGTTGCAGGGGTATCAGGAGTGGATTTCCAAGGGAATGGAGAGGGTTATCCCCCAAAACCATAAATTGGTCAGCCTTATATGCAGTTAAACAAGGTC
>NW_009620408.1:0-2538 GCF_000690535.1 Cariama cristata | reverse complement strand
GGCAATCTACAGGGGACATTAGGCGCAAACTCCAGAAGTTGCACCCTACAGAAAGTAGAAATTTGGAAGTATTGCTGGATGAAGCATGGAGAGTATTTAGTAATAGAGAGGAAGGATATAGACAAGGGCAAAGGAGAGTGGTGGCGGTTGTCAGAGAAGAGGAGGAAAGGAGGCTTAGATGAGAACCGTCCCCATTAAGTAAGAGCCGATGTGCGTTGTATAAGAGATTTGGTCATTGAAAAAAAGCATGTCCAAGAAACAAGGAAAAGGGACGAAACCGTCAGACAGGGAAAATAGTAGCCCATGTGGAGGCAGACTGACGGAGACCTGGGGAATCTACCCTAGCGGATCCACTGGTTATAATGAGGCTAGGGAAGAAACAACAAGAGGTAGAATTTTTGGTTGACACAGGGGCAATGTACTCTGGTTTAAATCAAGCCTTACTGCCTCTGGGGAATAACTACATCATGGTAAAAGGGGCAACTGGCCAAAGTGAAAAGGCATATTTTTGTAAGCCTCTGAAATACAAATTAGGAAAGCTATGGGGCATCCACAAATTCCTGTATGTGCCCAACTCCCCAAAGGCACTTTTGGGAAGGGATTTGTTGGAACAATTGCGTGCAAAAATTACATTTGAGAAAGAAGAAATTACTCTGGAGGTAAAAGATCAGCAATATATCCAGATACTGAGTCTGTTCTTAACCAGTCTCCCTGCAGAAGGAAAAATTAGTGAGGAAATCTTAAACCAGGTATATCCTGGCGTATGGGCCACTGGTGTACCTTGGAAGAGCGAAGAATGCTCCACCTGTTGAAACTAGACTCAAAGAAGGTCGGCAACCAGTAAGAGTTAAGCAATATCTCCTAAAGAAAGAAGATAGGGAAGGAATCCGGCCAGTGATTAAAAAAAAAATAAATAAATTTTTTTTCAATTCGGATTATTGAAAGAGAGTAAGTCAGACTTTAATACCCCTATACTACCTGTTCGTAAACCTGACGGGTCGTACCGAGTTGTCCAGGACCTTTGACTGTATTGACTCCTGAACTAACCTGGTTTACTGTCTTAGACCTGAAGGATGCCTTCTTTTGCCTCCCTCTCCATGAAGCCAGCCAGAAATTATTTGCATTTGAATGGGAAAACCCCAAAAGTGGTCGAAAGACTCAGCTCACTTGGACGGTGCTGCCACAAGGATTTAAGAACAGTCCTACCATCTTTGGCAATCAGCTCGCAAAAGACTTGGAATCTTGGGAAGTCCCAAAACATAGGACAATTGTATTACCTGGACAGTGAGCCTACTAAATTTCTTAGGGCTCCAAGGGTACTGAGTATACAAAGAACTCTGGGGCACGCCCACAAAGAGACAATATGCCAGACTCAGAGACGTCAGACAGTGAAAGACTTACGGACTTTTCTGGGAATGACCGGGTGGTGCTGACTGTGGATCTACAATTATGGACTGCTTGTTAATTAGCACAAGACCTGGGTCCGTATCGACGAGCAGTTGCCTACTTCTCCAAACAGCTGGACGCAACTGCAAAGGGTTGGCCTGGATGCTTGCGAGTGGTTGCAGCTGTAATATTGAACATACAAGAAGCCCGAAAATTTACCCTGGGCCAGCAATTGACTGTCTTGGTGTCCCATACAGTATCCGCGGTACTGGAAGCAAAGGGTGGACACTGGCTTTCTCCACAAAGATTCCAAAGATACCAGGCCATACTGGTAGAACAGGATGATGTGGAGATCGTAGTTACTAACATTGTCAACCCAGCTTCTTTCCTCAGTGGAAACACAGGAGAACCAGTACATCATGACTGCTTGGAGACCATTGAAGCAACATATGCGAGTTGCCCAGACCTGAAAGACAACCCTATGGAAAATGGAGAAAATTGGTTCACAGATGGAAGCAGCTATGTCCTAAGTGACTAGAAATATGCCTTCGGGGTTGTGCACGCACATGGAACAATTTGGAAAGAAAGAGGATTATTGAACTCTCAAGGGAAAAACATCAAGCATGCAGAAGAAATCTTGAGATTGTTGGAGGCAGTCCAACTTCCTGAGAAAGTGGCGATTGTGCACATTAAGGCACACCAGAAAGTGAGCTTGGAATTGGAAAAAGGAAATAAGCTGGCGGACAGAGAGGCAAAACAAATAGCCAAAACAGAGGTAAAAACAGAAGGGGCTTTGGTCCCTGATGAACGAATCTCCCTAGAAGGTAAGCCAGAATATACCAAGAAAGATCAGAAGCTTATCACAGATCTAGAAGGGTCGTACAATGAGGAAGGGTGAGCTCAAACCCCACAGGGGAAACTAATCATTTTCTCCTACCTGATATGGCATTTGGTAAGGGAAGAACATAGGAAAAGACATTGAGGGACAGAGGCTCTGTACAAATATTTAATTAGAGAAATTGTGGCCAGAAGTTTATATACCTCGGTGAGACAGGTGACTCAGCAGTGCAACCTTTGCCTCCTACAAGACAGAATCGAGAGAAATGGTACATGATGCAAGGCACCTTGTGGTTTTCCCTGTGTGATCATGGA
>NW_009620407.1:82674-120193 GCF_000690535.1 Cariama cristata | reverse complement strand
AATTATACATATATATAATTTTATAAAATTTGGACTCCCAAGAAAAAAGTCTTGGAGAAAAATAATGTCAGTATAAATAATTTTTAGATGTTTTCACCTTCTAGGGTCCAGACAGAACATCTGTATAGCTGGCTGTGTTGTTACTCAACATGCCAAGCCCAACAGAAGCTGCATAAAGCTTTATATAGGAAGGGAAAAAGGACAGAAGACTTAGCACAGATGGTGGATAAATTTGAGTAGTTATCCCAAGACATCAGTATTATGGCTTCCATAATCTTAGTATCTGTTATGTTTTATCTTCTGATTCATAATCAGGGAACATTCAGGCCAGCCCATGTGTTAGATGCATCTCTAATGAGAAGGAAGAGAAGCATTTGGAGGTAATTGAAGCAATTAGCATTTCACTTTTTCCTCCATCATGTCAAATGATGCTACCTTATTCCCAAAGAAACTTTGGCTTCTTGCTTTTTACTACGCAAGACAGTTCTTAGTTGGATGGTGGGACTCCAAAGTTAGATTTATAAATGCATTGTAAATACCCAGATAATTTCAGACTAGGTAAGTCCTTCCAAATCTCTATCACAATTGGCAAGCTGCTTTTTTACTTTGTTTTGCAGGCCCATAAAGCTCCTTTGCAGATGTGCCTAGGTTGAACTCTGTTCTCACCAGGAGTCTCAAACAGAAAGCCAAGTGCTGACCTTTCCCTGCCTAAATACAGAGACAGAGAGTGAGTGCTTGTGAGTGGTTACTAGCTAGGCTTGATGAAAAAAATTGTATGAGAAAATTAGTAGTTAAAACTGCTTTAGTACTCTTTTTCAGCTCTGCTCCTTAAATTTGAGGAAACAACAAAACACCATAGATGGATCAAGATAAACGTTTAGTTGCCAAGCTTTGGGAGCCCCAATGTTGTTCCAAATTGTGAGATGAAGAGTCCCTCCTCTATTAGCACTTCTTGCATTTTGAAATTTTTTCTTTTAGTATTAATACAGTTTGGATCATCTTTCAGACATTGCTGATATTCTGCCAGGAGACTCAGCTTAGGTAATTTCAAGTCTTTAAGTGTAGACTGCAGAAGCAGAATTAAACAAGCAGAAACATGGAATCAAAAGTGAAATCAAGGCTTGGTGTCCCCTTCTCTATCTTATCCAAACAATCCATTTCAGTTTTGGATTGCTTTACCTGTCTTGATTCCAGCTGACACACCAATATGCTCATATTTACTGGAGGTGATATGCCTCTGAAGAAGAGGTGCAGATCATGGGACAGATGCAGGCTAACTGAGTGTATTCTGTAGCTTTGGAGAAGACTGAATTGGCAGTTATATTGCAAGTTGCTTTGTCTTTTTTGTAACTTTTCAGTGTCTGGTCTTCGTCCACTATGAGAAGCAAAACTTTGGGCACAAACTCGACACCTTCTGCTGCTTAATCTCAAACCCCAGAGAAGGAAGGAAAAGGGAGTATGAATGGAATAAGAAAATTAGTGACTTAACAGTTTTATTTTTGATCAGTGTAACAAAAGTGTGTTGCTGTGTTTCTTATGTCTTCAGCTGGATTTACAGTACAGATAGATAATACTAATACTGCTTGAAATCCTATTAAGTAAGGGAATCTCCCCTTTCATGTCTAGTGACAAATGACACAAGAGCAGGCAAGGATAGGTTAGGTGTGTACAGTGAACACTGGCTCATCTTATTCTTTCTTAATCCAGTTTTAGTTTCCTTCTAATGAAGAAAAAGTGCAAGGGGTGTTCTCGCTTGAGAGCTGATTGGGAAATATCAGCAACTGTTCCTGTATCTACGTCTGTAAACGTGGTTGCGGATGCAGATTTTATTTTGGGAGCAGTCAGTATGTATTTTACTTGGACTTGGGAGGTATTTTTTCGGTTGACTGTTTGCATTACATGCTGGCTGTTTGTGTTGTCGAATAAACAAATTCTCTTCTGCTGTTTTGAAATTAAATACTTGCAGCTGGTAAGTACCCATGTTCTTTTACTGAAATGATTCTCTGCTACATAGGAGGCAATGTTGTTTGGCTGGAAAACAGAGTTCTGAAAATGATTTTGCAGGGAATTTACTCCAGTCCGAGTCTGTGTTCAGAGGCATTTAGCAGAAATCTGTCTGTAAATGTTCAAAACATGGCTAAAAAAAAGTCAACACACTTGATACCCCTGACAGAAATTAAGTGTATTAATAATCCCTAACGACCATATTCTGCACCTTAATTTATACTGATATGAGTTGAAATAATTTTAGATATATATTGCTCAGTGTGATCAAAGATGGCAAAATCTGGGCATAAATCAGAATTGATTAAAGAGTGTCTGTTTATCTTTGCCTGTGAATAAGCTTCAAAATTCTTTATCAAATGAGAACAAATGACAGTATTAAAGTGAAAACACATAGGAATTTACTGTAGTAGAAAGAAATCTGGAAACAAGAGTGGGCAGGATTATTTTATGTGGGTTTTTTGCTCTTCATTCATCAATGCCAATGTTACTATCCCCATAGTAGTAGAAAAAAAGATGGGTTTGGTGTAAGACGTAGCAGAACGAAGAATAAGCTATAGCTTAGGGCCAATAAATAGGTGTGCTCTTATGTAAAGGTTTACCAAGGGTTCTGTTTCTACTTGACTTATGACAGCTGGTCTGTTAAGCTTGAAGTGGTACAGCAGTTAGCTCTGATATATTTAAATTATTCTAGTTTACTTACCATGAACATTTTCATAGTGACATTTGGGATAGTTCCACAAAAGTAAACATCATCTTTATACAGTGATGTCTCAGGCATTTTTATAAAAAAGATATTATTGTAAAGATACTAAGATATGTGCAAAAATCAGAATTCTAACATAATTTTATACTATTTCAAAGTGTCATGTAAATTGCTCAGCAATCTTTTTTTAGAACATTTTTAAAACAGAGTTGCTATGACCCTCTTTGCTGTTTTCCCCTCCGCACACTATTATGCTGTCAGAGCATGCTCTAAGACATGAACCCTTGTTTTGATTTATTTCTTACAATTCATATCTTCATTTGATTTAAAAAATAAAAATTAAACAGGAAAAAATGAAAAAAGGAAACAGTAACTTTTTTGAGAAATATATTTGGAATATTTTTAATTAAAAAAAGATTACTTTTGCCCTCTGAAAAACACTGATTATCTAATGTTTCAGAGTCATAACTATCAATATTTACCACATTAAAAACTGAATGTCATCCAAAAGTAGATAATATTTTTGTAATGTAAAGGCATTATATAGCTAATGTACAAGGTAAAATCTAGAAATCAGCTTGGCCAATATTACAAAGTAAAACATTTAGAAAATACTTCTAAACACACAAAACCTCATTTTGAGTAAGTGTTAATAGATAAAATAAAGAAAATTTGAACAAGGCAGTGATAGTTTAGTATCTTCACAGTCTTCACACTGAAGGATAAACAGATGTCATGTATTATGTTTTATTAGATTAGTCTCTGAGAAACAGTCACCTTAACAGAATGAAGGCAAAACACAGCTGCTAACAGTATTACAAATTTCATTCATCAAAAGATTTTTTTCTGTCCTAATTTTAATGCTTCTTATGAGGTGAATTACTTCTGCTGTATCATCTGTCTCTGTTCTAAACGAAAAGTTAAACACTCTAATTTAGCAATATTATTGTAGCTGTTATCAAAACTAAAAAGAAAAAAACCAAGCTCTTGGTAATATTTACAGGAACATAGGTGAACGAGGCATTCATATTTTGAGACAGGCTAGGGTTCCTACATGCAGGCTTTTTTGTGGCTTTCTAATAGTCGTTTCACTTGCAATGTTTACCAGCTGTTTAAACAGGACTAGGCATAATAGTTCTATAAATATCATGGATCATGTCTTGAATCCTACAGAGCAGCTGTTCATGGCTGTATGAATAATTTACTGATTAATTACACATAGTCCCTCAAACTACTAATTCATATCAGTTTGTTGTAAAGCCTAGAGTCTAATACCACGTGACACTGACTCAAAGATCACAAGACTTTCTAAAATATTGGGATTGTTTTTCTAGCTAGTGTCTTTATTTAGGAAAAAGCAACTCAGGGTTTATTTTTAATCATTGAAGAAGCCAAGACACTTGACTATATGACTTGTTCCTACCTTTCTTCTCCAGCTGTGACCTATTAAAATATTGCAAACCAAGAAAAATAAACTGAGTTCTAACTTCTGGCAGCTATAATGCAATTATTATTTTGTGGGTTTTTTTTGTAATTCGTCCAAGTGGAATTATTCTACCAGTATAAATTTAAGAAATAGAACTGTCTGGATTAGAATAATAGTTTTTTCCTATTTCAATCACTATCAGCCTAACTTTAAAGTGAACAGTGTACAACTTCTTTGTCGTCCTCCTAACACATGCACATAGATTTTAATCTGTTGATGGCAATATTCTAAGATTTTCTATAGCTAGTTATTTTCTCAGATTCCCATTCTCCCGCCCTTGCAAATGAATAGCTCAACAAGGAAAAATTCTCTTTGGGAAGGCTTGGTCAAAACAAAGAGTCAGATTATGTGTTAGTTAAGAGTAGGTAGTTGACATATTACTCGGGCAGTTAATATTAAAATCTGGAGGATTTTTGAGATGGGAAAATGTGGTTTGTATGGAAATTTGTTGAACTGAAAAGAGATTTGCTCATGTCTATCATTACATCACTATTTCTGCCAAGAAAATGTTTGAAGAAGCATTACACATGAAGAATACAAAAGCCTGAGGAATCATCTGTGTATGTAACTATCTTTCCAATGCTCCATTTGCAATCTCGATGACATCAGTGTGTGGGAAATAGTATTAGTGTGTACTCTTATAGAAAATTTCCCCAAAGAAAAGCAAAATTAGGAAAGATATCTGTAGTACTTTCAGTGCCACAGAATGGTACTGTCCCCTTCTTGCTGTGATGTTCACACTAAAACCCATGAGTGAATATGTTGTTTTAGAAAGTGTATCATGTTCACATTTGTTGTTGATGTCATGGTTTATAATAGAGCTAGTTAACAAAATTGTTTGTTGCTTTCTGGGTTTTGGCTTTGAAAGCATGATTTTGAAATGAGATATAAAACAGCTTCGTTTGCTGTTTGAAGTAGAAATAACAAGGTTATTTCCTTGCTGAAACTTTCCCAGGTATTCAAATTTTCAGTTCAAAACCCATAGGTTTTTCATTGCTGTGCCAACTGGTAATACCTCCAGTTAATTAATGTATAGTGTAATAACTCCTACAGGAAATGAGTGAGTAGATTTATTAAATCAGCAAATAAAAAAATAACATTATGGGTCATGGCAGTCTTGGTTTATCTTTGAATCTGTATCTGTATCTCCTTCCAGTTTGCTTCCATTTACTCCTTGCCAATAGTTGTGACAGATCCTGCCTGAAGGATGTAGCAACAGTCTTTAGAGAACTGCTTGATGTGCGTGTTTAGTTTTCTATAATTGAAGTCACAAGCCCACTTCATGTTCAAATTCTTCTCCTGCCTTCTGACCCCTCTACATGCTTTTTTGTTTCCGCAGGGCAGATACTTTGGAGCTGTTATGTATCACAATCCGAGGCAGGGGGGTGGGGGGAAGCAGCATTCACAATGTTTTATAAGCACTGAATCAGTTCTGCAGCAACTTATTTATCAAGTCTAACTATTTAAAGCATAGTGAATTAAAAGCCCTAGCTGTTCTTTTGGCTGGAAGCTTCAGTATTTCAAATCCTTTTGTTCTCAAATTGAAATTAAAATTTTGACGTTTAACAGGTAGAAATATCAATTGTTTTCTTCTTACAGAAAAGCCAGCAAACTCTGGTTTGCTGAATTTGAATAAAAATGCTTTAGGTGTGGTTTCATTTGACTTGAGTTTGCATACAACTTCCCAGTACTTCATGTGCACGGCAGATAATGCGTAGTGATTCTCTATTTTATGCTCTCATTTCCTCTGTTGTCATATTCTGTATCATTAGCTAGATTGAATTTCCACTGGTGTGCTTTTGTTATATATTTGTACACACACTGATATTCAGTTTAAAGGCATACTGTATAAGAATTACCATTTTGTGCAAAATTGCAACTTCTAGGGAGTCCTTGACTATCCCTGTTCTCTGCGAGTAGGTACCACTGGCTTTAGATGACTTAACCAAATGAGACAAGCTTCGTACTGGAGATGTACCCAAAACACATAATTCCTATATCAGAGCAGATAGCATTTTTCTCACTAGGATTTTAGAACAAATTGTGATCAGAGGGACTTCTAAGCCCCAAAACAGCCTCCTATGAAGACATAGCAGAAATGGGAAAAGGTCTGAAAACCTCATTTCTTTATCATAGGCCAAGCCTTTCTGAATTACTGATTCAGCATAATCTATACCAAATCATGGAATGCTTGTGTCACGAAATGTCTAATTCATCACTGAAAAAGTTCTTTCATGTGATTTTTAGTTGCATTTTAATCCACTGGCTCTTTCAGATAACCCAAAACAAGAACTTCCTGCTAATCTGAAATTTAAGAACTAAACTTTCCATCTGCCATAGGAAATGGCAATGTTCATATTGATTATACACTGAGCAATATAAACACAGCAACTCTTGCAAATCTGTCTTTAAGTAGCATTTTCAGAAGTGAACAGAACTAGATTATGGTATGGTGTGATAATACATGCAGTAAAATAGGAAAAAGAATGTGTCATATGTTGGGCTGAAGGAATGAACTCTGAGTTACTCGAAAAAGTGTTATTGTGCTAAGACCATTTCAAATCTTTGTTTCAGATTTTCATCCTTCAAACTTTATGGCTACTTCTCACACCTGTAGTACTTGATGATTTTGCTACCAGTTCTTTTTTGATTTGGTGTGATTAGGAAGCTTTCTGAATATTTGTTGTCATTGCATGTTTTGCAAACTGGCTTTTAAAGTTGTTGTGATGATCCTAATGACTTATCTATAACATATTACTGGAATTTCTCAATGTATTCTTATAATTTTGGGGTCAAAAAAGAAATTGCTTTTGTAAAGCAATTCTTGTGGAGAAGTTTTTAAGAATATTAATGTGATATTCATGAAATCCAGCTGAAAGGCATTTGGGAACTGAGCATTTTAGGTCAAGCTCAAGGAATTTAGGTTTACAAGGTGTTTAGCCATACTGAAATGGGCTGGGAATTCTGTACTTCTAATGGCCTCAGATGGTGTCCAGGTAACTCTTTAAGGACTTAATTCTTTATTAAAGAACTGGAGAAACAGCTGGAGAAACTGTGTGACAGGAATGAGGGAAATACATTAACTTCAAGTACAAAAAGACAAAAGTATAAAAATGCTGTACATGAAGTGAGCCAATTTTAAGAAGCTTGTACAACTGTAAGACAAGAGGCTGTAAGGATCTACATGGGATAAATATAGTGCAGAGGTGAAAGAGTTTATAAAAGTTGTTGACCGTGGTGGTAAACATTTTCAGAAGGGGATAATGAAGGTTAGTTTTGTGGGATATGATTTGTGCTTCATAAATAACAAGTAAAGTAAATAGCCCTTAGAAAGGAAAAGTGCTGAGCGCTCTGTGGCTACTGCTCTGCAGCTTTGTCGTTTTGGTCACTGGGAGGAGGAGCCAGCACTTGAAGTAATCCACTGTGCTTTCAGGGGGCCACGTTTTCCAGTGTGAAGCTCAGATATCAATGTTGGCCATGTTTTCATTCTTCTCCTAATGGATAGGGAGTAATGAATTCAAGTTCTCAGCAAGGAAGCTACTATGCTACTCTCTTCTCAGTCTTAGAATGATTCTATAGCTTTGTATTTTAAAGGACCTTGTTATGAGTTTACCCTGGTATTTAATTCTTAAAATAAGGGATTAAATATTTCCTAGTCTCTCACAGATAGATTGAGATACAGATTGTCCACCATGTGTCTACTGGGTAGACATACTAGACAAATGTTTACACATGGTAAAAATTGGCCTAAATCTAGAGAAACTTGTCCTGACAGTTTGCTGTATGTGACATGCTAGGTATGGATTCTCTGAAGTATGATTCTTGAGCTACCTTGGAGTCCTCTGATTCCTTGTTTTCATTTTAAAATGACAGAGGATTGTACCTGGAAAATGTAAGCAGGTACCTCATTAATATTATCTTTTTTTATTGATAAGCATTTGCACAATTGCAAACAACAAACTATACCATGATGTAAATTGAATTATGCTAAACCACTAAAATCATGTACTATCGAGTTAATTTGTCAGATGCATATACAATATATAGTTTAGCAATATGTAAATAAGATGATTTGGAGTTGAGAGATGTTAAGAAAGGGTTTTTTGGAAGCTCTTTAAAATTTCATGATATTTGGCAGTTATATTGTTTCAGTCGTAGCATGTTGCAAGGAGGGGAATGGTTTATAGTTTAGAACTAGCTTTTCATATTAGAAAAATATAATTAACTTGAATGTTATTTAATTTTTGCTGTGAAAGCATGGCTCATAATAATATACATGTGGCTGATCGGAGGCATGATGTTATTGCAATTATTTAGTAAAATTTCGATTTGTGTAATATGTTGCTATGTTACTATTTTGCAGGTATCCTAAAATTAGGATATGGGCAGACAGGCAATGGGTAGCCTGTCTGCTGGTATAATTTTTAATGAAGTCTTACAGTGCCTGGAGGCAAAGATTGAGCCAGCCCAACCCGAAGTGTGTGATGACATGCTGTCAGACAGAAACTTGCAATATAATGCTTGGCTGCTCCTCACTTCAGTCAGATCCCAAAAAGTCCCACTTAAATGGCTTTGGAAAGGCATCATAATGTATGAAAGGCTGGTTGTGATGCAGGTGAAATGTGGATATGCTGGAGATTGAAGGGTGATGATACACATTCAGTGCTTTGTACTTCCTATCCAGTGCCTGTCCTGTGTGTATCCTGGTCTGGCTGCTTATAAGGTATGGCTGTATTTTCCTGTGATATTTAGCAGGGTTTCAAAGTGCTTCTGATATATCTGCCAACCACTAAGCAGCACGTGGATGAGGACTGTATAAGCCACGTGAAGCTGTGCTCTCTTCCTCTCTGCAGGGTGTTGAGATTGTAATTCAGGGTGGAAAGTTGGGTGAGAACAGAGGAGGTGAAGGGAAGGGAGAGATGGAGCAGCAGAAGGTGAAGCTGAGAGTTAGCATGGTTAAGGGATCCAGGCAGCACAGGGATAGTCAATAAAGCCCAGCAATGGAAGAAGACTCAGAAGAGGTGGGCAAGGGTGATGTGCTCAGCAAGGAAAGCAGAGTGAATGACCACAGCTGTTGGGAAAAAAACCAATGAATCTACTATCTTAACTGTAAAGAGGAAAAAAAACAAAACAAAAACAAAAAACCAAAACAAAACCCAAACAAACAAAACCCCAAAAGAACACCATCCTGAACTTATCTCAAAACAAAGGGGACTAGAGTGTGGCCTTTGTTTTAGATTAACTGGCTGTATCATTTGAGTACATCAACTGGTTGTGCAAATGTTTTTGCTTAAGTTAATCAAAAGAGCACTAATGTCCTCCTGAGCCACCCAGGCCAGCATGCTGACAGTCTTTACTTGGTTCAGCTCAATAATGGTGTATAAAAACTGAGTAACTAAAAAGGAATTCTAGTGTTGTGATGGTGAGCATATAGAGGCTGATAATGGAAGTCACATTTGTATTGTCCTGGTTTGGCTAAAACAGGACCATTTCTCCTTTCAGGAATTTTTCTTTCAGTTAAGTTTCTTCTAAGTAACTGCACTTTCTGAAAGTGCAGCTATATGTTTTTCAGAAGGGGTCTGCTTTTCAGACTTGATAAAGTTCAATGTTTATAGTTGCTGCTGAAGTATCAGTAGGATTGGTATGCAGAAAGGCCCATATTTATACTTATCCCCATGAGAACCAAGGCCACTGCTGGCCTTCTTTTGTTAAGCGAGTAAAAAGTTGTAAAAGGGTCGCACCTGTGGAAGAGTGCAGATAGGACAGGTGACCAAAAACTGACCAACGAGGTATTCTATCCCATCCACGTCATCTTCAGTATAAAGCTACGGGATCACAAGCGTCAGTCTCTCTTCTTTCATGGCCAGCATGTCTGTGGGACCCTGCTCATTCTCCTATCTCCGACCCTGACCCGTGCATTCCTGAATCCAGTTCCTGTTGGCTGCGGAGTCTAGTCCGGGATGTCCAGGTGCCCACCCTGCTGCGGCAGAGGCGTGAGCTGCTGTGGCCTGCAATTCCCCGACCATCATTGGGAAGCTCAGTATGCTTTTCCTTTTATTTCCATTATTAGTAGTATCAGTATTAATATCATTATACTTTTTTCATTATTATTGTTTTATTAAAGTAGTTTTAATTTCCAATCCATAAGTCTGTCTCCCTTTTCTCTGTCCCTGCCCCTCGTGGGGGAAGGGAGGTGTTAATAGAGAGCATCTGCCACCTGTTTTAAGAGCTTTCCCAGTCTTTAACGGTGATATATTGAGTTTGAACTGTATGTGCAATTGCTGTATTGTGTTTGTATTGTGATTTCAATATGTTGCTGTATCACTCTGCTAAATCGAAGTCCTGTGTAACATCAAATATCTGCAAATAAGTACATTTGGTGTTAAATGTTAAACCCTCCTTGTGTGGAATATTTAAAAGAACCTAGTCAGAGAGTATTGGACTTGGGCAGGCATGGAGGCTGTTTTATACGCAAAGGAAGATAACTGCTGTTCAACTTCTCTGTAACCATGTATTCCTACAAAACGCTTTTGTCTTTTTGGGGATTGTCAGCTCATTTATCAGATCCCCTCTATTTGCTCTAATATTACCTTAAATTATATTGATTTTTACTTATTGCTAATCTAGATCAAATCCAAAATATTTTGTATGTTTGTGGAGAGCCTTTCTGAAACCGGATGCTGAGCTGGGTTAGGCTGTCCTTCTCTGGAACACTAACCATTAGTGAAACATCCATGGCAAAAAAAAAAATTTAAACTTGCTGAGTCTGGCCAATCCTTAGGAACTCTTGAAATCTTTTATAAGTAAAGGGACTCATGTTTCTTTTTAAACCCATTAAATAGAACAAATAAATGTTCATTTGGTATTGGACTCTTCTTGGTTTTATTCAGCTTCTTGCTTTACCTAGAAGCTTCCTGTATTCTTGGTTTTCATTTTTAATACAAATCATATAGTAAACAACGATTTTTTTTTTTTACCCAACTGCTCTGCAAGGTCTAAAGCAGTCATAAAAGTTTATTGATCCGTCACTGCGGTGATGCAGGTCAGTGATATATATTAGCCAACTGAAACTCTCTGCTCTGGTGTCTTTCTATGGCAGGGACTACCTATACAGAGTAGATAAGTAACTACCAACCCCTTTATTCCTCATTTCAATGAGAAAGCAACAGTGGCATGAAAAGGAAGAATCAAATGTATTTTCCACTTCTTTAATTTTTCTAGGTAGAATTTCTTTCCAGTACAAGTGCAGAAGCACTATGGAGAGAAAGATTTAAAAACTCTCGTGGGTGCTTATCAGAAATTGTGAGTTCAGATGTTAATATGGCTGACATAATTTGATGGTGTAGCTTAATTCTGAGTATGAATGACATACAGTTTGAGATAAATGCTGGAATATTTGTTTCTGGAATTTAACATGAAAATTCATACCTAATGAACTGATCTGGATTTACATAAGAATTAAAGCTAAATTAAGTAATCTCTGGCTAGATTGAAACAAGGAGCTACACTTCTAAGAAATCAGGATGTTATCATGTACTTTAGAGAAGGATGTTTAAAAAATAGAATCAAGCAGGGGAGGAATCCAACCTATTTTCCTTTTTTTTTTTGCTTTCAGGTTTGTAACAATACAATTATAAAAATTATTTTAAGAGTGTTTATTCACTTTTTTCTCAGTTTGTATGTAAGCTTAAAAACAATTCAGAATATATGAAATGTTGGCTCTTTTGAAGGCTGTGTCACACTTGAAATGAATAGTAAATTTTATTGAAGAAGTTTGATTTACCTGTGATGCCATGGCATCATCTTTACCACCATACAAATGTCAGTGTCCACTTTACCTTCGGAATGAAGGCTTTGGGCTCTCGCACAGTTAGAAGCCAGTCAAAGTCCCAAGAATAAATCTGTCTTGCCAACAGACTGTGCCACTGTATGGGATGGCTTATACACTTGGCTTTATGATAGCCATAGAAAGGCTGAGGAAGAGAGTCCCTTCTTTTCCAGGTGTTGCTGGTGGGGGCCCTATGTAAAAATGGGGCTTCCCTGACCATCATGGCTGCTGTTTCTTGTTAGTTGGCACTTACCATCCAGGCTTTACTTCTAAGGTGCAAGTGCTTCAGGTCAGGTTTACAATATTGTAAAAGTTTGTTTCGATGATGTGGGAAGAGAGAAGGGATCTTTCCTTTCTTTGTGGTCCAGGAAGGACTAAATTGAATTTGGCTTATGATAAAATCGTGAAACTATTGTTTATACAATCTAATCTGTTTTCAGAGAAATGGAAGCTGGTATATTCAATAGCTTCAGACGGTAGGCCCACACACTGAAAATAATTGCTGTTTCGCTGTAAGACGAAAGAGCGACTGCATTGAAATGCTGGTGTAGCTGTTTGAAAAACAGCATATGCTCTGGTATTTATATCTTATTTAAGCAACTGGTTGTGCACGATGATTTGTTGTTTGACTTGTCGCATTTTAATGACGGCAAAGAGCAGAGTATGCTGAGGTTTTGATTAGATGTCCTCTAAGTGTGCTCTCAGAATAAATGTATACATCACAAAAAGCTTTACATGAGCTCACGAGTAGTTACTTTCTAAAGTTATTTTCACTACAGTTCATAGAGAAGAGCGACGTGTGTAAACTGCTGAGAGCTGACCACCTCTATTGCTACCGGGCATGAGTTTTTGATAACTGTTTAGTCATTGTCTCATATTCTCATGACAAAATTTGCCATGTTGATTCCACAGGAAGTTTTGTTGGAGTTTTGATAAAAGCTTGCTGGAAAAAAAATTAAGACTTTTTAGCGTTTATATAGCCATTAACAGTGGTTATTAGCGATATTGGTTTGCCTCAGCCTTGCCCTGTGAACCAGAGCCCCTAGATTACACACACTTTTTCAGTTGGAATGAGGTTTTTTTGCTCTGTCATCTTGACCCATATCGGGAGAAACCTCAACAACATGCATGTTGTCATATCCATTCTTGCAGAAAAATCAATGTCCTATGCATAGAGCAAGTTTCTCATTTGTTAGGCACATAAGCTACAGTTATTTTGCATCAGATGTTCTTTTTCTTCTCTTTTTAAGGGACTTAATTTCCTTTTGTGGTATTCCTTGTAGCAGCTAATATGTCAACGAGTTGTCCTTACGTATTTCCTTCACAAGATGACTAATGATTATTGCTTGTGAACAATTTTCAATAGGGTAGTGCTGAACTGTGAAATCCTCTGTTCACCCCTGATACCTTTATGATAACTGAATTTTTTAACAGGCTCCTGTAATACTAAACGTGTTTCATTAAAGGCCTAAAGGGTTGCTTCTAAAAGTGAAGGGATAATGAAAGTTCAGTGAGGTCTCTCCAGTCCCAGAGCACCATCCTGTCTCTGCCAGCAGCAGTGTTAATTAATGATACTCTTAATAGTTCACATGTATGATGTATGGATACCAGTCTTGTGGGATCAGCAGAATTCAAGGCTCCTTGTTTTATGAAGAGATAGGAAATAACATGGAATTTGATTGCTTCTTGGTCACTTTCAAGCGGCAAAAATTATAAACTTTGGGTCTTGTCGTATATTGTTTTTAACCTGGAGCCATTAATAGACAATCTTGTGATTGTCTATTATTGTGAGGCTTTTACTAAACTGCATTTTACCGTGTTCTTGGGACACTGATTTTACTGATTGCCTGGTAAAGGACAACTTCAGAAAGCGAGAAATTCTTCAAACTGTGGTTGAAATAATGATGTGACTGAGAGGGTTTGTTCAAGTGAATGCAAGAATATGACAGCATGGCACCTTTTCTTTGCATGATGGTGGTTTTATAAAAAGAAAAAAAAGTCTTAAGTATTCTGAATAATTAGGAGTGTGGTCAAACTAAATCTGTGAAGAATTTCATTTGACTTGTACTGTTTAATGCCTTCCTACTGTGGAAAAAGTCATAAAATAAATGTTCATGGGATATTTGATAGTCTTTGGATGGTGTAGGACTGCAGCTGTGTTACTTTCAAGACCCTGTGTCCTGCTTCACATGATGATCAGTCAATTGCTTTCAAATTACAGCAGTAAACTATTGCCATATTTTTGCAATATACTTTGAAAGGTTGTATTACGAAAAGGGATGGAATAAAGAAATGGTTGTCTTAAACATGAGGTCATCTCCTTAGTGATAGAATTGCTGAAACCATTACTCTAGTCATTTGGAACTGGCATTATAACACTTGAAATGTGAGCTGAAGCACAACAAAAGGCTTTTTCAGAATCAAGTTGAGCTGTCTTACTGAGCTATTGGAAGGATTTTGTAACTTGAGCTGGGGATTGGGTTAAAGTCAGTTCATGCGGTGGTACCTTCAACCTAAGAATGGCTGCTCATCCATGACTAATACTGACTTGAGCCTGTCTTTGAAAGTCTCCAAAAGTGCTGTGGCAAATGCCTGTCAAATGCCTGTTTCCTAACGTTTCATGACAAACAGTTAATACTCAATGACTTTAATTCCTTTTGTTTGCTTTCAGTTTTTTGAAGTGGCCCTTCATTCATTCTTGAAGTTTTGTATAAAAACATCAGTGTAAATGAGTGCCACAACAGAGCTACACCTTCCCAAACTGTACTTAACTCACAGCATATCCAAGACTCTTATTTTGAAGGACCGGAATAATGGTGTGAACAATTGGAAGACCCTGTATTGTAAAACTAGCAGGGTACATGTTGTGCAGGTAGCTGCTTCTCATCATTAGATGCCATTTTTGATTAGCCTATAGTTATTTCCTATTTCTAAACTAGGATAACATTCTCCAGATATTGCTCCTGGTGAATAGGAGGGAAAGAAAGATTATGCCCAAATATCAAATGTCACTGAGATTCACTTACCGGCTCATGACTCATTTAAAAAGAGTCAGGCTGAAAGTAAAAATGCTGATTCTTAAATTTCTTCAAGGTGTTAGCTGTCGTCTTTTTCTGTTGTGACCTGCCTTGTCCATTTTGTGTCTAACAGAGCAGTCTGTATCATAATGGCACAATAGAGGAATTTTTTGATGAGCCAAGCTGCATGCATTGTAATATCTACTCTCTAGACAGCAGCTGTATAGCTGAAGTTATTGGGATAAGAAGGTAACATATCTAAATCTCTTTCTAAAAGGCTTAACATAATGAAATTAAGCCTGCTGGATCTTCTCTGAGAGCCTATTTTCACTGGCAGAACACAAAGTCTTTTCATAGAGTTTTTGAAGGAAAGTTATTTTGGATCTAGATCTTCAAAATCTGAAGTGCAGAGTACCATCTGAGAATTCAGTGACATTTTACTGCGTAAAGATGTGTTACAGAGAGTGTGCTGCTAGATTTCACAAGAAGTTGTAGTTTTGCTGCTTAAGCATGATTAGATCGGAAGATTAGAGAGTATCGGGTTTTTTTGGTGTTGGGCACTGCTGTGTGTGTTTAATGTGGTCTGTGAAGAAGCATAAGATAAAGGCGTTCTATTCTCTATAACTATTTAAATCTGAAGGTAACATGAGTCATGGAAGAAATGAACAGTGAGAGAAAGAGATTGACTACAAAAAAGGAAAGAAGACTGGAAACTTTCTGTGGCACTATGTACCCACTGTCAGCATAATGTGACATTGCAGGGCTGTTGCGCAGCAAACAAGTTGAAATGAGGAAGTAAGAAGAGTCAAATAGCTCAAGTGCTGGGATATGGGATGGAGCAGATCTGTGCTCCATCACCAGTCTTCAGGAGCCTGGTAACCTTAATGATACCTTGATATCTTTCCAACCTTGATGTTTAATAATTGTGAAGAAATTGTATGGACCAATACATAGACCACAGATCTACTTCATCACTGAATGCAACTCAGGTTTTACTAGTTTGTTCTGGAATTTTATATGTCGGAAATAGCAGCTTTGTCTGGTCTTGTATACTATAGTCATCTTAGGTCATTTTGAGTATGTGGATAGATACAAGGCAAGAACCTTGGAGCAGTGGATGTTATGTTTCTGAACTGTCTCTAAGATGTGAATAAAGGAGCTGTCACAAAGACACTAGTTGGTTTTGGAGACAAGATCAGGAGTAGTAAGCAACCAGGAGAGGTTTGAGTAGCTTCCATCTGTGGAAGACAATTTCTGGATCTAATCTAGGAGAAATAGTGGAACCTTCTGCCAATCCTAAATACAGGCGGACCTTGGGAAAGGGAATAGGACTTCTTGGAGATTGCTGTTTCTACTGACACAGGCTATTCTCTGTCACAAACTTTTGCTGCAGCCATTTTTTCCCTATTTCATAGTGTCTGAAGCCCTAGAATATAAAAGTTCTGCTATTCCCCTTTCCTCAGCATATAAAAAGGATATTTTAATACCACGTTTGAACATGCTGACAGCAGCATGCAAGAACTGGCTGTTTGAAATATGTGGTCTGTTTGCACTGAGAACAAAGCACTGGTTATGCTTAACTGGAGAATAATAATTATGCCACATTTTAAAGGAAACCAAAAAACTTTTGGGGGACATCAGAAGGTGATACTTTATACCCAGTATTACTCCTTAGCTTAACTTCATATATTGTGTGAAACACTTTATGCTACAGGTCTAAATGTAGCAGTAGGATTAATGGATGGGATTGACCTTGCAGCTAGCAAGTGCTTACTCCAACTTCTGAAGGCAAAATTTTGTTTCATCCATGTTGCCTTGGCTTGCCCAATCTTTGAAAATGTATTAGTATAATACTTCCCTTTATCTATGGATTTCAACTTAGAGCACAAACATGTGGGCAGGTTCCATCCATGTTGGTAGATTAGAATTGGTTTTTGCTAAGACCAGTTTGGCCCAGCAAGAGCAAGGAGCATGTTGCTGAGGTTCTGGGGAAGCTTCACAGAATGCTGTTGGCAATTCAACAGACATCTAGTTTGTTCTGAGTTGTTTTAGGGTGAATGAAGCATGTTGTCTGTCTTATGCTTACCGAGAAGCCATTTTTCAAAGGGGCTATAAAACTGAGGTCTTTAGTTCCTGTGATTTATCATAGCTATCTTAACACTGTCAACAGTAGAAAGATTTGACTTTAACTTAACATCTTTGCAGCTTGAACAGCTGCTTGCTGTCTACCTGTTTCCTGTTTGGAAACACTTTACATATTTTTATTTCTTGGGCTAAAAGTTGGTTGTAATAATGTTGATATGTTATGCGACTTGCAGTAAGCTCATTATGCCATTAATTATTAGTGCTCATTGCAATCAAAATGCTTCTCAGAATAGAAGTTAACTTTGTCTTTTTCTTCCCCCCATCCTAAACAATAAATAGCCCATAAGACAAGACAAGGAACAAAAACTGCAGTGGAAGTAAATAATATGGAGACTCCTTAGGAAGTTAGACTCCAGGATTAATTTAATGTATAGTGTATTTTTGTTTCTAATAATTGCTCTATTAAATTGAGATTTGTTTGTCTTGCTTTGTCTGATTTTCATATACATTCTGGTAGGGGATTTTTTTCTTGAGAGGTTTGCTCCTTTAAAAAATTCAGAAACTAAAATTCTATAAGTTTTTTAGGGCATACTCTCATAGAATAGTAGCATGATTACTCTGAAGTCAATAGAAATAAGCAGGATTTTACATTAACTCTGGAGTTTCTTGGGTCATGTAAGTGTAAAAAGTTATGTACGTAGTGCGATACGTTGCTTGCTCCCACAGTGAAAAGGTGCAGTGGAACTTCTCTTAAAACTCGTTTTGGCATTTTATTTTTCAGTGGAGTTGATATCATCTTTGGAAACAACTTCTGATGAAGGCTCAGTAGCTTTTTATGTAACCCAACAGATACAAGAGCTGTACAACCATGAACTTTCTAAGGCCAGTAAGAAAGAAATGAGAGCTCTGAGAAGATGACCCTGCAGAAAGCACAACAAAATGAAATAGTGAGAAAACATCAAAATTACAATAGCTGCTGTAGGATTAAGGTTCATTCAGATTTTTCCTCTTCTAAAACTTTTTTAATAAACATTATTTCCTAGAACCTCATTTTCATTTGATATATGAAGACTCCCATAGCATTTAGCTTTTGATTATTCAATTGCCATTTCAACCAATGCTCTGTGGGAATAGTCCCAGCAAGGTAATATAGTTGCGCTCAGGTTTTGGACTATTGCTGCCGAGTGGCAGTCTGGTTTTGCAAGTGATTTTATGAAATTGTCATTTCTCTAGGGAATTCTTAATCTGAAAACAAAATATTGCTTGTGTTCCATTGTCATTAACTTCAAAGATACCACCTGCTTTCTATTGAATTAGTAATGTAATTGCAGATAATGTCTTTATAGAAGGAGGGGATGGAGGATGGCTTACAGTGTTACTATAGTGTTGCAGTAATGAGGGGAATAGAGGTGTGCATTGGGAAATAGCAATTGTTAGTGTTCAGACAGTGTGTCAGTATGCTGTGTTGGAGCTCTCTGTCTCTGCTATCAAGCACAAGTCTGAGCACCAGAAATGAGGAAATAGGTAACTGCAGACTCCAAATGATAGGCTTTGGGGAGGTATTTCTTTCACTGGGATTCTCTGATTTTTAACATACTACCTCACATGAGAGCTTTTTCTCTCAGTAGGGGTGACCTGTATAGGGTCTGCAGACACTATTTGACTGATCACTTTAATAAAACTTGAATTATGCTTGCCACCTCTGCATTTCTTTTGGGACTAGCAGAGATAAATACAGCAAGAACAAAACCTGCAGATAAAGGTGAAAAGACATAAATGTTTAAAGGCAGTATTCATTATACATAGCCCTTATACTTGGGAAAACTGCCTGCAAACAGAGCATTTAATGAGAGACATTCTTGACACTAATTCCTTTGCATTATTTGTATTTGTTTCTCTCCCCTATCATACTGCTCTATTTTCTGCTCGGAGGGGGCAAGGCTGTGCTTTGGAAGTTCAGGTAAATATCTGTTGGAATGAGCCCTCTCTGCTCTCTCATCTGTGCTCCTGCAGCTGCCAGGTAAGCATCATTCCAACAGCAGAACATGTTCATGTGTCTCAGTGGTGGGTGTATGTTCCTTTGTGCTCTTGCTTCTGGACAGATTGCACCTAAGTAGCAGCATCTCAAAGGAAAGTGGAAATGTAGGGCTCATCTTGGCTTCTCTCTGAGGCAAGAAGCCAATAAAGTCCTTCACTGACTAGTAGGCTGGATTTGTATTGATTTGGTTACCCATACTAGTCCTAGAGGAAATCTGTGCTGCTTGGCAGCAAGTGTTTGAGAAATGCTGAAAAGTTTCCATGAGCTACTTAGTGCAAGACAAACAGTACCCCAGGATATATTTCATTCTGAGCAATATGAATTAGTCTGTTTTTTTTTTAATCAGGATCACAGTGTTAACCCTACTGTGAATATTCTTATTGAAGTGGCTTGATGACAATGACACTTTAAAATGAGTACTTAATTACTATAAATCGTGGTGGAAGCAGTTGTCTTTTTTGAAAGTTTCACTATTTCTTTTCTCCATGTTGTGTATGTTTTAATTTATAATAAAATCTGTAGACAGCTGTGTTCATATTTTTCACAATAGCAGTGTACCAAAAGCTGAAGAAAAGCTTTCTAATGGAAAGCCAACCTGTGGTGTTCTTATTACAAATACTATTGAATTGTAGATATGGAAAGATATTCCAAAAATACTTTTGCACACTTGCTATTATTTGCACTTTTCTGGTGTTCTCTAATTTTTTCTACTTTGCCACTGTCACCCTACAGGTAATGATATTGAGGCTTGACTTTTCTCACAGCTCAAACAGCTTGATTCTCTTCATACCAGAAGGAAGTAATTTTATTACACAGCTCTTGTTTTTAAAGACATTAAAAACTGTTTTTCAGAAGGGCTTGCTGGGCAGGGTAACTATCTCCTGTGTCCTGTTTAAATCAAAATCATGCATTCAGGACATTCTCCTGGCCCAAAATATAGTCTGCCCGAAAGGAAAAGCAGTTCTAAGGGCCAGGGTGGTAAGGCTGCAATCTCTCATGTACGGTTTTTTGTTCTGCGGGACAGGCTAATACATAACTATTCCATGGCAATGCTAGTTGTTTGAAATTATATGGTATAACAGGGTCATTTGTTGTGCAATCTGTCTGATCCCATGGGCTCCCTTTGCTATGCCACCTGAATACCTTCTGGGACTTAGAAGCTTTAAGTGGATTTATGCTTCAGTTATTTTCTTCAAGTCTGTCTGTTCCTACAGTATATCCCTTATGCTTTTTACCAGTATCTCCCTTACATTCTAATGTGGTCAAGATCTTGACCTGATTGTTATGGACCTTAAAGGTTTGAATACTTTTCTTTTTTTAAGTCTTCAAATATTCATGTCAACTTGAGGGAGGAAAATAAACTAAACCCCACCTTCTTTCTAAGCAAGCATGAATGTCTAATTTATCTCTGAGCTGCAGATTTGGCACCTGCTGTTTTAAGGCTAGGTTATCTTTTCTTTGTAAAATACCATTATTGGTTTTAACTATGCAGGCATTGTATATTGAAAATGATAAAAGATTGCTAGCAAACAGCTCAGCTGAGAATACAATATGAACCAAGATTTACAGTAATTAGCAGTAGCTCCAAAAATATCCATGGCTAATCATATCAGCCACCTGAAAGAAGGTGATAGTTTGACTCGTATCTAGTTAACTTTCGATGGCTTAAAAAAAATCCCATGTACACTCCCCTTATTTTTTTTTTTTGATCTAGGCATTTGTCCTATAGACTGTACAAACCCCCTATATAACATCATAGAAATGATGCAACAGTTAATCCAGAACTGACTGTTGGAAGTCAGGACTTGCTTTGTGGATAGCTTTGGAAACTTTATATCGGCCTACAAAAAGAAAGAGTTTAGGAACATTTTCTTGCACCTTCTTTATTCCCTGATTGGTCACTACAGAAAATACGAATTTTGAGACCTAAATACCAGAGTAAGTAGTAGATACCCATATAAATGAAACATCGTCTGCTGTCTTGGTGTAAGAATTATTATGCAAACACTTCATAAGCATTATCTAAGTCCAGAAATAATCCTTTTTGTGAGGAGTATTGACATTTTGTAAATGTATGCAGAAGCACTTAATATTCTGGAGTTATTTACTTTGTCTCTCTTGGTAAGAGTTAATTTACAGTATCTTTGTGATGTCTTAAATTACCACTATGCACATTCATCTCTGCCGTTTCATCCACTGAAAACTTGGAGTTTTGAGAGCAATGTCATTCTACTGTAATGTCGTCAACTTGAATGTATCAGATTAAGTTCATAAACAGTAAAAATTTCAGGCCTTTATCCTGATCCCTGTTGTATACACACGCATACTTCATGCACATAAATCTTAGTCCCTCAAAAGAGATCCCATACAATTGCTAGCAAATTCCTTAAAGACATTTGGAACAATGTATTTTATATCATGAAAGCTACTGGATTTCAGAAGCTGAGAGTAGGAAATACTCTTTTTTTTTTAATGGTAAGTGAGTCTCTTGAATAACATAGTCCTTGAAAATACCAAGTAAAATTTACTGCCTTGAATTTGCAGCCTTTCTTTTCAGTTAGAAAAAAAACGGTGTTTATGACTGGAGTTATAGGAGCTGGTCTTTACAAGAGAACAAAACAGAAGTGTCTCATGAGGGATCCAGTTTCGGGTACAAAGGGTTGGGTTACTAGACCTTGTTCATTGCTATGAATAGAGGGACAGACCTCATAAATAGAAAAGTGAAGCTGTTGCCTAGCATCATTACTTAGTTGAATTTATTTCAGTTCTTGAGTGATTACCCTGATAAAAGCAAAAGCATAATCTTGATATTTTTATATGATTTTATGGATACTTTAACTATTAAAACCAGACATTCCCCAAGACAGTTGCTTTGAAAACTTTGACTGCTTAAACATAAGATATGTTTCTAAGGATATTTTTGTCTTTCTACTAGCTTTTCTTTGTAAGTATGTGTGGGGCTAAAATGACTTTATATTAAATCACCACACTAAGTAAACCAGCAGCCTTCAGTGATGACCAGTGAAAGATGCTTATCACAGATGTGTAAATTTACTAAAAGCAAATGTGTTCCATATAGGAATTTTTGGCAAAGTTAATAGTAATTGCTTAAGTTGTTCTGATATCTTTGTACTACCTTTCCTCAACAGAAACACAGAAACATATTTGGAAACAAATTTGTCCTTGATATCCATCTTAACTTTCTCTCAAACACCCCAGATCTATAGGAAAAATATCTTTCTTTATTGGAGATTAATTAAAGCTACTGTACTCTAATGTTATAGCCTTTTTCTGGTTTTGTATTGTGAAATATGGCAGAACTCCAACGACTGCCTTCTCTTAAATGTAATTCTAATATTTTCAGTCAATTATATTGGAGGTGACTTTTTTATGTGGAAGAGGGAGCAAACTTGCCTGCCAGTAGAAAGCAAGCAAGTTTTGTTCAGTTTTTGAGCATTTGAATGTTGTGAGTAATCTCCACTTGTGGAAAGTGACATGATAGAAAAAAAATAAAAGGCATTAACTGTGTATACAACAGGACTTCAACCAACTTATTTCATGAGCGAATGCACGTAACTTTCTGGAGAAAAAGCCTAATAATGGCATTAATTTTAGTGCCTTCAAAAAATTCCCTGCTGCATTTCTTCAAACTTTCCGAAAGAAACATTTTAAGTATCATCACTAACTGTTGGTAAATGGTATGGTATTTCAGAAAAGCTCTGGAAAAATATTCCTTGTCCCTCCCCTTCCAGAAGAGAATGATATCTCTTCCACTTATTCATGGAAGTTTTCATTAATGAGAAGAAATAGCCGCCTTGGATTTTTTTTTTTAGCTTCTGTTGGCATCTTACTAATGTGTGACCTCTGTGATCCTACATCCTTCCCTTGTTTGCTAGTCTCTGCTCTGCCTTAAAGTTCTGTCCTACTTGGGTGTCCTCCTCCTTCTGATATTTCCCTCCATATAATTCCCTACAGGTATGTCATGAGTGGAATATAAATACACTGACAGATTGCCTGTCTGACAAATGGACACTTCAGAACATATGTCTCCAGTAGTACATTATTGCACTAGGATCATTGAGTTGAAAGGTTTGGGCATGAGGTTATCCAAATATCCTAATGCTACAGGACATCTATTATGCTCCCACATAAGACAAATTAAGTAGTAAAAAATTCAGTACTCTTCCACCAGTAGCCTGCAATGCATTTTTATATTTGTATGTATAATGTTGATATTCAGGTACTTGCATAAATATTCATTTGCATTTGTGCTTGTGTTTTGTTAGGAACTGTCTGAAACGTATACGTGGTTTTAAAATACAGTCTTGACTGACCTAATAATTATGTATATTTCTTTAAGTTTTAAAAATCTTTCTTACAAGAAAAAATCCTATGATAAGGTGAAATAGGGACTCAGACTGTATTAAAATCTATAGGGTTTTTTGTTCTAACTTTATGTTGGGACATTTCTTTATGTTCCTTAATATTAAATAAGCTAGTTGTTTTATTTTCTTAAATAGCATCAGAAGGCTTAAAGGTGTAAGAGGAAAAAAAGAGAGAACAAGTTAAAATACAGACATATTTCAAACTAACCCTGTGCTTGCATATGTCATATTCCTCAGAGATGTATTTGAAGTCAGTGAAGGTAAAACAGGGTTTAGCTTAGTTTTCTCTGTCTTCTCCAACTTATACTTGTCATCCTGATGTTTGAAGTTCATTATCTTGTGAATTATGTTTGTATTACATTAGCTGGGTGCCATTCTTAATCGCTTATGCAATGTCTGCCTACCTTGTTGAATGTTAGGACTTTGTTTGGTGGAAGTAGTGAATACAGCTTGCTGTCTTGGAGTTGCAAGCTTTTTCAATTAAGGCAACTTAGTTTTGTTTTGCTGAGATACTAATTGAACTTTCTCGTCATAAAATAGTATTGCTGCGTAAGGGATGCTGTGTAAAGAAAAAAAATGTATGAAGGGGAGGAGGAAAGATTCATGCCGCATATATATACATTTTCTGTTAAATTTACTTGGGTATTAAAAGAATTTTATTTCAAATATATAGTTTTATCAATTACACAAACATGTTTTACAGAAAAATTTGAGCTGTTTTGTACGGCTAGTGAGCATGGAGCTTCCTTTCTATTTGGAAGTGACAGATGATTAACAGAACACAGGTTTAATTTGAGTCCATGCAAGTTACATGAATAAAACTGCAAGTATGTGAGCATGAAGATATAGGATAGTATGATTAGGGGCAGAAGCTGTTTGAGTCATCTATTGTCAGCTGTTTATTCCTTGATGTTACAAACTATTCTATTACTAGACAGCTTGGACTACGGCTCGAAAGCATCTCTTGTGGTTACTTAATATGGCAAAGTAGAATGAAATATGTATTTAACAACAAAGGTTGCTACCTGTTCTTGAAAGCAATCAGTGTTTCATATGCACATGCAAACAGATTTACTCTGTTTTTTCAGTTTTTCCTCTGCCTCTTGCTTATCTGCAACTTCTGGCACTGAAGTGCCAAGCCAAACACATCTTGTTCCCTGTGGTACAAGTTTCTTACACTGAATGCACGGAAAATTGGAATTTAATAGTTTCCAGCTTTTAACAAAAAAAGGGGTTTTTCTGCATTATTTACATTTCAATTCTTGGTAACCATGCAAGAACTGCTTCAAAAAGCCCTTGAGCTTTCATTATAAAAGCTGTGTGTATTCTATAAAGATATACACATACAAAATATTTTTATGCTTCCCTAGAAAATAACCCCTTTAACAATCTGTTAGTTAGACACTGTTCAAGTTTCTCTCTCTACCCAGAGCTCCTACAAGGAGAGTTTACCATTTTGGAATGAAGAGGTCTTTAAACTACTCTAAACTGGGCCAAAATGGAAAGATGCAACATAAACAGAAAAAAATATGCGGTATGTTCAGAGGGGGAGAAGTTCTAACATGTTGCATTTTTTTTATAATTCTATGGAGGAAAAAAAAACACAGATGAAACTTCAGAGTTAGGTTGTTGCCTGTGGTGCAAATGTTCGTTATTTTGGGATGTAATTTGTGATTACAGACAAGTGCCTATGCCAAAACAGGCCGTGCAATAGAAAATAGAGAGGAAGATTGCAGATGGGAGAGTGTGATACTTTGAAGCATGGATTGAGTCAGCTCTTGGCTTATACCTCTACTTCTAACTTTCTCTGCAGTGCAGAACTAATCTGTTAGTATTTGATGTTACAACTAGAACTACTTCCCTGGAAACTTATGGGGACAGCAAAGTACTGTGTTTCTTTTATTTCCTCCTGTTACTAAAGCAACAAACAAACCCTTCCAACCCATTTGTCATAGTGGAAGACTGCTTTATACGAATTTCTTAAGAAAAGTTCCTTTCAAGTAGTGTGTGTGTGATCATTATGAGTTTACTCCAAAAATAGCAATGAACCTTTTCTGTTTGCTCTCCTAGGCCAGTGGTACTTGGTGAAGGACTGACTACCTGAGGCAGGTAGGGTCACTGTTGCCAAATATAGAGGTATCTGCAGAAGACTGTGGCTTGTTTCTGTAAAGGTAGCTGCCAGTCCAATTAATTCACCCTGCAAAATTTGAAGTAGGATCCTTAGCATTATTTTAATGGAGCTCTTTATCGGCCTAATAGGGTTTCTAATGCTATTTTAGTAAGAAACCCATGTAGACTAGGAAGAAAAAACAACAAAAAACCACTACAACACCTCTTTCAGTGTAGTTAATAGCAAGCAAACAGGAAGACTGGATTATAATTAAATAAATGACTTTTTTTTCCTTTGAATGCAATGTCATAGGTTTACTGAATTAAGACCTTACATTTAAAATCCCTTTCAGAACATCAAATTCCTGTGAAGACAAAAAAAAAAATCTCTGTGCATTATTACACTATGGAACAGATGACCTTCTAATTTCTGCTCTTTATAACATAGGGTAGGATTGGTCTATGTATCTGCCACTGAAAGAAATAAATGGTACTGCTGCCATTTACCTTGTATTCAGTTTTCTCTTGGGAGAAAGAGAGAGGAGGGGAAAATAAAGAACATTCACAAGCACATACAACCAAATCTGAGTGTGGTTTAAACACTTAAGAGTGGTGTGAAGTTTGTAGATTAAAACCACAGCTAAAACATACTGTACTGACTCAGTGGAAGAATGTATTTGAAGTTTCCCTTCATTGAGATCTGTCTTTTCTTCCTTCTGTGCTACAGTGATGCAGAGAGGGTACCAATGTAAATACAGCAGGAGGCTGGCAGCACGGCAGGTAAATAGTGTCTGCCTTTA
Organism: Cariama cristata; assembly: GCF_000690535.1. Lineage (NCBI taxonomy): Eukaryota > Metazoa > Chordata > Aves > Cariamiformes > Cariamidae > Cariama > Cariama cristata. Next base: position 93,735 of record NW_009620407.1, on the reverse strand, counting down.
TTTCTGAAGCATGTCATAGCATTCAGCAACGTTTCTACAATGCTTAATCTGCAGGCTAGACCTAAACAGGATGGAAGAGGGAAGGAAATAGTTTACAGGACATCTGCTAATCCTTGACACGTTCTGTTTGGAGGTCAAAATAATTTACAGCACAGTAGGATTATAGATGCAGCAGCTTTTATGAGCAGGGGGCTCTGCTCTGTGCCAGGTGATTACGCAGACTCTTCTGCGACAGCAGCACGAGAAAACGCAGCTTGAGTGATCAGAAGTGTTAGAGAGGCAGCACACGGCACCAGCAGGTATACTGCTGCTGGCTAGACTTCCACACTTTCTACAATATCACTAACCAAAACTTTCCTTGAGGGCCATGCCTTGTTGCATTTCCTCCTTTTTCCTAGAGTAGGATCGCCAGCTCTGGTGCCTAATTCCTGCCAGGCTTCTGCTTCCCCAAATGTGTTGCCTTTTCCTAAACCTCATCCAGTACCACATGCTCCAGCAGAAAGGAAAGTCCTTGATGTGGCTGAATTCCTGAGCCAGCTTCTGTACTGTATACAGCAGGAAAGGTGCAGAGAAAGCTATTCCAGAGAAGGTCACAATGTCTGTTGCTCCCATACTAGGTTTCTTAATATTGATTTCTCCCACAGAAATTTCTTCCCTGTTGCAGAGAGAAATTCTATGATATGTGGAGCCCAGAAAATATCCAGCCATTTCAGTGTGCTGTGCTTGAGCTACATGACAGCTGCACATCTCTGATAGCAAGGGTCTCACCTGCCACAGCTTGGTGTTTGGCATCAACCCGAGATGGTTTGTCTGAGTTATTGCCACAATTTTTTTTTCTAGGACAGAATAAGAGAACAGTGACTTTTCAGCCTAGTTCTACATTTCAGCCTGGGACTCGGGGTTTTCATGTTCTTTGTACCTGATCTGAAGCAAGCTGCTGAGGTACTTGAGGCTGGGTCGCTCCTGCCCCATGGATGAATACCCAGGGTGTTGGGTCACTAGTTGTTCAGCTACTCTCATAGGTGCTCGTTATCAAAGTACACTAGTTCTGTGAATTTTTTTGAAAAAAAAAAAAAAAAGACAAAAAACCCCTCTTTGATTAGTTTTCAGAAAAGTGTCTGAGAAGTTTTCATCCACTTGTGTTATTTGTTTTCCTACTTCAAAACTGTCTGTGTTCCTTCCAGTCAGTTACTAATCTAATTTGCAATACTGAGAGTTGATGTTTTAAATAATTAGATTGAACTGAGGTGGTTTTTGTCTAGTAAGTATTTGCCAGGAGCAGCAGGGCCTGTCCCCGGCAGGGGTGTCAGTGCAGGGCCTAGCAGCCAGGGCCTCTCCCGCTGCCCCAGCCAGGGAGCGGGGTGTGCTGGGGGGGCCTGGGTGCAGCCTCAGGCATCCGGCTCCTCCTTGAGGCCAGGCCGGGATCTGGGCCCGTGGATGGGCCCAGCTCGGCAGGGCCCAGGGCCGGGCTGCGCACAGCAAGGCTGTAGCACCGCCCGGGCCCAAGCACGGGAGCCTCGGCTGAAAGAAGCTCCCACAGGCAGGGGTTGGCCATGGCTGCAGGCTCCAAAAGCCTGGGTGGCTAATTATTTTATGAGTAATAATTTATAAACTAGATCAAATCTTGCAATTGTAGCTTTTTCCGTTAGGGAGATGTCCCATTACTTCAGCGTTTACACTGATTTAGTCAAAAGTGGAGGCTATTGTACTCTAAAGTATTCATCAGAAAGAACAGCTAAATGAAAAATATTAACAAGAGTACAACCCATCACTGCATTTGCAAACTGAAAAATTTCCAGCACTGAAGCTATGTACTTCTTGGCATCAAACAGACTGGGTACCTTGGAGCAAATTTCCTTGCTAGGGCTCATCCTAGGAATAAAATTTAATGTCTGTGTTGCTTTATTTGGCTTTTATTATTATTTTATTTTAAAAATTTTTTCTCCCAAGGTTGTTTCTGCTCTGTCACGCTAAAATTGTTAAAGAAAGTTGCAGGCAGAAACCAAGATGTACAGGTAATATTCTTTCTTATTACAAGTTTGTGCTTAGAAATATGAAGCATTTTAAGAAAACATTACCCTGATAAAATAGTTTTATTGCTGACCTCTCTTTAGTTCAATGCTTCTTGTTATTTTTTAATGTCCTTGATGGATGCAAACATTCGAATGAACTTTATTTCAAATAAGGTATCAACAGAACATTAGTAACACTTTTGTACTGGAACTTCAGAAAGAAATATCTATCAAAACACCTTGTAGACTATGCTTTTGCACCTTTAGAGTTATGTGGTGATTCCTCCTATACATCTAGTTCAAGATGCATCTATGTGCATCCCTGTACAGTAAAAAAATGAGTATGGTATTCGGGTTCATCTGAAGTTTTACGCTGTCTTGGTCTGAAGTGAACAGAGATGTCATGTGAAAATAACACACTTTGCAAGAATTACAGATTACTCAAAGCTTTGACTCTTAAAAGGATTAAATGCTGGAATTTGGGGAAAAAATGTCACTCTTCCTGTGGTAACTGTTGTGACTGTATTTCACAGATGTGACAGAAAAAAAAAAGCCCTGTATGTAGGGGAGTTATCTGTAAGACTTGTGTGGCTTCTGAATCAAGTTAGTGATTATTCTGACTTATTTGCTTAAAAATTAGACAAAATAAACTCTGAGTTTTTTGAAGGAAATTGTGTTACTTTAGAGCCTAAAATGCTCTATTAAGTTAATAAACAAGTTCAGAATGCTCAAGTCAGGGGGATATAAAAATTTATAGGAAATGTGTTGGTATGTCATCTGTCCATACCTCTACATCCTCCCTTCCTTCCTTCACCTCGCCTGAGCAGAAATATGGTCACCTAGTTTGGTCAAACTTTGGACTGTTCCTTCTCATAGGAAAACTATTGATTGCAGGCAGAGGAATTAGAAGTGAGTAGCAGTTGCCTAGCACACATGTTGTTTTAAGATTTAGACATGAAAACATTTAAGATGTTCAACTCTTTGCTTTCTGGAGTAAGTGCACACCTCTTCTAATACTAGTAGGAATACAGCAGGATGTCCAGGGCAGGAGAGCTACTTTCTAGTTTGTTCAGTTTTGTATCTCCGTGGAGATTGATTATACCCTGAAGCTTTTCCAAGCAGTGTATGGATTTTTAGTCATTCAGAGGCTAAGGAAGCAACTCTGATTCTTCTACAAGTCAATGATCTATGGTTTCCAGGAACATGTTTACAGAGACATGAACAAGGTCTAAAATGTTTTTCTTCTTGATTTCTCTTCAGTAATATATTTGTTAGTAGGAAAACATGGAGCAAAAGGTCAAAGTGCCTTCAATGTGTGAAAAATGTTCTCCTGCACTTGACTTCTGGATAGAGAACAGGATCGTTTGTACATCCAGTCAGATGTACACAGAAAACTCCCATTGAATTATCTGGGTTTTCATCACAGCCAGTGTAAAAGATGACTTGTTTCTCATAACTTATTGCTAAAATTTCCTTTAATATTAAATGTCAAAGTTGTGAGTTCATATGATGACAGCATAATTCAGGTTGGAAGAGATACATGGAGGTCTCTAGTTCAACATCCTGCTCACACCATGGTCAGTCAGGAGGTCAGATCAGGTTGCTCTGGGCTTTATCCAGACAGGTCTTGAAAATCTCCGTAATATTTCTGGGCAAACTGCTCCACTGTCTGACATTCTTGCCCTGAAAAGGTTTTTCGTATGTCTGGTCTGAAATTCACTTGTTTCTGCTTACTCCTGTCATCTCTTCTCTTCCTGCCATACATTGCTGTGAAGAGTTTGGCTACACCTCCTCCATGCCTGTGGGCACTGATGAACTGCTGTTGGATTCCCCTGAAACCAGCTCTTCTCTAGACTGAACATGCCCCAGTCTCTCAGCTTCTTCTCATAGGGCAAGTGCTCTAATCCCTGACCAACCACCACTGAACCCCGATGAAATTTGATGTTTGCACCAACTTGTCTGTGTCTGCCTTTTACTACAGGGCCCAAAACTAGACACAGTGTCCAGTTGTGGTCTATTGAGTGCTAAGTAGAGAAGGGATCATCCTTTCACTCAGTCTGCCAGCCCTACTCCTGTTAATACAGCTGAGGATGCTGTATTTGTTCTTGCTTAATTTCATAAGGTTCATGTTGGCCCATTCTTCCAGCCTGTCTAGGTCTACCTGCATGGTAACCCTGCCCTCAAGCGTATTGACTGGTTCCTCAAGGTGGAGTCATCTGCAAATTTGATGAGAGTGCACTCTGTTGCATCTTCCAGGTAACTAATAAAGATACAAAACAGGACAGGGCACAGTACAGACTCCTGCAATATTTCACTTGCCACAAGCACCCAGGCAGAGGACGATCTGCTAACCACTACCTTTTGGACCTGGTAATTTAACCATTTTTTTAATCCTTCTAGTTGTCCACCCGTTCAGACCATAACATTCTGACTTGCATACAAGAACATTGTGGGAAATGGTGTTGAAAGCCTTCCTTAAACATAATCCAGAAAACGTGGCTTTCATGTAAATAGTTGTCCGTTTTGTTCCAGTTCAATATGACTTTAGATATAAATTCAACTTTTTGATGTTTCTTAGTTAATACTTTATTTGTTTGTGAATATGTCACAGTGTGTTTAAAGAGAGAGTAAGAAAGATGATCTAGCTCAGAAAACCTTGATAAAGCTAAGTCAAGTGAGGATGTGATACAGGAACAAAAAATGTTCAGATGTTGTCAATGCCTGCTGTAGAATAGCTAGCATCTGATTCCTGCATTAAGTGTGTCCTTCTAACTACATGGTTCTCTGACACGTTTTGTGACATAGAAGAAATCATTCTGTACTCATTGCATTAACACTTCCTGATTTACTTCATCTTTTGCCAGGATGTGTTACTTAACTTGTACATAATTTCTCTGTAATGTCAAGGTCTGGGACACTTCCTGTTTTTACCCATATTTTCCATTTGGTTACAGTTGGTATAATGATATAGCTAAATGTCAAGTGTAATTATTTGGCATAGCATTCCTCTGACCATACATAGACCTTCACAATGTAAGCTCCCTTTATTGCTGGAGGAGGGAGATGGGTACCTCAGGCAAGCAGCTCATTTCTTCCTAATATAAACAGCAAAAATAGGCAAGGTGAAACACGTCTGGAAAGCACCTGTATCTCTCCATTGGCTGTAAGAGTCTAAAGTGACCAACATACTTGAGGTACATAAAGATAGGGAGGATAAATCCCTCTTTTTCTCTCTCCTGAGATTTCTTGAGCAGTCAAAGCTTTCACACTGAATGCAGACATGCTGTAAAGATCCAGCTACAGCTCTACTAGCTTAAGATGGCAGAGACAATTTTTAAAGAATATTCACATTTAATGTTGTTAGTTAGCAGGCTGCTTCTATGAAAGGACTCCTGGAGTATGTGCAACACAATCTATGAATACATGAGAAGTACTTACATGAATAATTCCTGTTTGATGATACTGAAGCATAGTTTCAGGCCATAGCTCAGCTGGAAATCTGTTTCACTGAGCATTGCCCAGACCTTTCTAGCATTCTTCAGCTATTTAGGGAAAATGGAATGAAGACTTATGGAAGAAAAGGAATAAGTTTTTTCCTTTTCATAAGGTCTGATCCAATTTTGCATGCAAATATTACTGTGTGCTTTCCAGATGGTTCAGTGAGGAGTACAGTCAAGGACATCTCATGAGGCTCTTAGGTGGAGCTAGGAATCCTTCAAGGGTAGCCTTGGATATAGTGGATGAACGCAAAAATGTAATTACTTTGGGTTGACTGGTGTGCTCTCATGAAATAGGGCAGAGATGAAATGAAAGGAAAAAAAAAATACAAGTAGGCCAAATTATGACCTGGTATAAGTAAGTACATGTCCATTGGCTTTCCTTGCTTTGTACCATTCCTCAGTTTGATCTTTGGAGCTATTGTTTGTCCAAAGAGGAAACAATTCAAGACCTGAAGTTCTGTTTATCTGCAATTCAAATTATCTTGTTATCTACGCTTAAAGATTGCTTTGGTGAAAGAAAACACTAAAATTACACTATGCATTGCAATTTTTCCCTGCTTTCAGTGGCTGTCTCTTCTGATGAGTCATCTAGATAAGACGAATTGCTCTCCGTTCTATTTTCTTAATACTGTCCTATTTTTCCAAAATAATTCCAGTAATACATACAAATCTATCCAAGAGACTTGCAACCAAGAGTGAAGTTTGCAGTTTGAGCAGCTGCTTTCCTCCTGCCTCCTTGACTATGGTTAGGGGTTGGTTTTGCTCTACAAGAGCGAATGATTATATCCAGTATAGTGGTTTGTTTTTTTTAATGGGGCAAGCATTTGTAAATAGGGCTGTCGCACATATCAGACCCCAATGCAGGCAACATCTGTGCATGATGCAGTAAGTATTTGCACGAGGGTCTAACTAGTTGCCACCAAGAGATCAGACTAAACAGAGAAATGTTTCTTTTGTTATTTAATTTCACAGTAGCAATTTGAAACTTTCATCTCCTGAGCAAGTGTGGCTGGGCTAGGTTCTGACTGTTTTCGACCCATGCTATTTGAAGCTTTTCCTGTTTGGACCTCTAAATATTCAATTATTTGAACGGAGAGCAAAGGAGACTGTCTTGCTGACTGTATAGGAAGGAGATTCTGCAATGCGATGAGAGATTCAGCTTCATATATCTGCTCTCAGTCAGGCATAGATCTAACTTCTAGGCAACTAGGCTTTTTGCAGGAGGTCTCTAAAATAACTTAATCAGGTTCTTTAACTTTCTCTTTTGTCCCTCAATCTATGTAACAAATATATTAATTTAAATTGCTTCCCCTGCAGAACCAGAAACATAGTTTTATCTTCTTTTGTTCCCCGTTCCTCAGCTCTCCTGGGGGGGGGAAAAAAAAAAAAAAGAAAAAAAGAAAAAAAAAAAGAGAATATTGCAAACAACAGTGGCAGGTACCTCCTTTCTTCTACTTCACGAAACAGGTGCAAGAACAAGGGAAGTGGTAATATCAGAAAAATACTGTGATTAAATAGCTGGGAGTAGAAACTGAACTTTAATTTTTCAGCCTTGTGCTCAGAATATTTCCATGTTCATTTTCATTCTCTGCAACTCTTGAAGTATATGAGTATTGGGCTGAAGTACATTTTTCTTCCTTTTCTTTGTCACACTTGCTCATAAATTCTTCAGTGGACAGAATAATTTAGATGCATAGAAGAATATTCTGTCTTCATTAAATTCAGTGCATAATTGGTATGACCTCTTCTATATGCTTTTCGTTGTAACTGAAATGTAATATTTTATGAGCAAATCATAAACCCTGAACTTACTGGAAGTATAGAAACGGCATTCTTTCATAGATCATCATCTCTTAGCTCCAATGCTATAGAAACAAAGGAAGATACCATTATCAGCTTTGCTGGTGCTAACACAGCATGCATCTGCCCTGCTAAACTTCCACTGTAGAAAATTGATCTCTGGTAGCTCCAGTTGCTTTGCAATAGTTTCCACGTCCAAGGAACAAACAGCAGCAAATGCGTATGGGGTGCTGTGACATGCTTCTCTGCTGAGCATAAAACTGAGCACCGTTAAAAATAAAACTGTTGATCTGAAAGGAAAAAAGTCGAATTCAGTTCTGGTTTGCTACGTGCTTGCACCAGTGTAAGTGACAAGAGAATTTATTTGAATGTCAGCTCGGGTTTATGCTGCCTTTTGAAAGGTCCGCAGAGTGAACATTACCACCTAGTGGTTGACAGTCGTGAATAGGAGAAAAGAATCGCACATTGCTGCATGTAGGCCAGCTATTTACTTTTAAAAGTCTGCCCACCGTGTGCAGAGGCTCAAATATCTGAAAGCAACCTGTTGGGTTTCTGTTTGGTTTAGTCCCCAAGTATTGCATCATAGCTGGTAAATATCTTCAACAAGAAAACACAGAACAAAGGGAAAGTAAACTTGCAGTTATGATCAGAAATCTGTTTGCCTCAGATTAACTACAACAGCGTAACTTCTACTGTACAGCAGATGTGTGTTGCTGTGAAGTAGGTTCTGCACTGAAGGTGAAACAGCTGCAACCGGTGTTCTGCCTGGTGAGAACAGAGACCATCTCTGCTGAGGGGCTGGCTGAGCTTAACTTGACTAATAGAAGCACAGAAACTGAATTTGTTTCATTTGTCCTTTGCCAAAACATTGGTTAAAAACAACAGTTAGTTTTAAAATTTATTTAATAAAGTGGAACCGTTTACTTAAATTTTTAAGCAGGTTTTTTATTTCCTACCAAAAAAAGAGAAATCTTTAAGAAGTTTAATTTCTCTTATGCTGACAATCGAGTTCTGTTACTTGATACTATACAGTATCATGTATCAGCTCATTCAAAAGGCAAGAAATTGGGTGAGCTTTGAGTCTCTGAAATACCTCATGCATTTGTGGTTAAATTTAAGTTCTCCACATATTCCTAACATCCTGAAAAAAAAAGTAGTAACTCATTTCCATTTCGTTTGAGAAATCAGATCAGTTACACAAAGGGATTGTTATCCCTTTTGATATTCTTGGTATTCCTTATCATCATTCCTTCTTCTGATAAGAGGGGGGAAAAAAGCAGTGTATGAAAGAAAGAGTTTTAAAGATGAATGTTTTTTCTGATTTTTTTGTGTATGAGGAAACTTTTCTTTTGCAGTTAAATTCTTTGAAAAATTCATCTAGAAAATTAGATGAAAATTTTCAATTATGGGACAGGACTTGCTCTAAGATGAAGTTATGATATTTACTGCAGATATTATCATTAACATGATAATTTTTTGTAGATAATTGATTTTTAGAGATAACCGAAAAAGAATTTGACTAAGGCTGGCTTGAGCATGTGGCCACCTGAAGAGAAGATTGCATGTTTTTTTAAATGTCTTTGAAGACAAGGATCACCTACTGTGACTTTGCTCCCTGCTGCTGCCACCAGTTTTTGCCTACATCCCCAGAGAGTCTGGAGTCACTGGGACCTCAGAAAGTAAGCTAGTAAGGACAGCTAGTAAGTACAGGTAATTCTGGTAAGAGGACTAAGCTAGAAGCTGAAGTGGAAAAACTTTCTTTTATCATCAAGTGTGAACAGTGGATCAGAAACTGGGATAAAAATATCTGTATCCACTGTTATGTCTGTATGTGTGTGCTTAAACCAAGCAGAGTAAGGCTTGAGATCTCAATTGTTTCAAGACAGGAAAATGAGGCAAAATATTCATTATGAATACTGAAAACAGTTCTACTTATGAATTTATGTATTTCCATGCTTGTTAGTGTACTCTTGAGAATATCTTCTTTTCTACTTGTGGGTTTTATTTCCTCATGGACCAATTTGAACCCTTTTGCATACTGCAAATGCTCTAAACTGTAAATGAGGCTCTTCTGTTCTATAGTACGCATATGACACTTTCCTCTTGAGAAGATCCTAGATCTACACAAGTGTCTTTGAATATACATACTAGGATAATGGAAGGGAAAAATACCTGGGGTTTTGACAATGAGATCTGAATCAATTGTATTTCTATGGTAAAATGAAACTTAAAGTGACTACAAGTGCCCAAGGGAGTTGTCCGATAAGTATATAAAAGAGGAGGAGGCAGTAGCTTTTTAGCAATTATGAAGTTGCTTTATCAGAAGAGTTGATACCACATCTTGTCTTGTTAGAAAGTTAAATCTCAAATGTGCTTTGTAGTGAAAAAGACTACAAATGAAATCCAACAGCTTGCAAATGAAACTCTGTAGCAACTGATGCCAAGTTTGTCTTTTTAGGTGTTGATAGTTGTTCATATATTTGTAAAGAAAGCATTGGTTTATAAACTCCAGAGATCACTGTTTGTTCTGTCTGAAACAGGGGAGATGAAGTTGTTGCTTCTTGAGGGCAACATCTCAGTGGTGGTAGATGGCTGGGAAAAAAATGAGACAAAGTTGATAATGAATTTTAGTCAAACTGTATAGTGTTCAAATACTAATTTTCTTAATCCACCCCCACCCCCTTGTGTTGTCCCCAAGGGAGGAGACCTGCAAAAGCAGTTTAGAAACTCTAGGTATTTTTTCTTCTGCATTCAGTCAAAAGGCTAGCAACACATTGCTGCAAGCGAAGAGTCTTTAGAAAACTGGGATATTTTTTGAAAACAATAATTTGTAGAGATAAATACCACAAAAATAATATATTGTAGTATATTTATTACTGCACTAAATGTGTTCAGGGTGTCCAGAAGTTAATTTTCTACCTATAGAAGAGAGGAGGCTGAGAAAAACTGTTTGAAGAGCAAGTGATTTTAGTCTAAGACTAAATGAAACTCTGAAGAACCCACCATTCACTCAGGCATTGGTAATATAGTCATGGCTAACCATTTAATATAAATCTCTCTTCAAAAAATAATCATCAAAGCTCTATTTTAATGTTTCTCAGTGGCCAAGGAAAGTAGTTGCTGTAACTCCTGAAGAGACAGCTAGAAGCCTATGAATAACCCTCATTACTGAAGGAAAGACTTCTCAAATGTGTGAGCCAATAAAGCATTAATCAAAGACTGACTTGGTTTTCCTGATGGCAGGTTCTTTGTATAATGGCTACAGTAAGGGCAAACAGGTAGCAGTGGCTGCAGAAAAATCCAATGTTTAAAGAGTTTAAGATGATGGATGGTCCAGTAGTACAAGGCTTCTTGTACTGAGATTGGCAATGTGTATTAAGTATTTTCTTGTTATTAGCTGAATAGATGTCTGTGATGGAAAATCAGCTTTCTTCAGCAAAGAGTGACTAGGAAGGTGATGTTTACAGATGAGAAAAATATGAACCTGATTCTGATCTAGAGGTGCCCTGCCTTCAGATGTAGATGCATCCTAACTTCACTAGAATGTATTCAGTTTATCCTGCTTTGACTCCTACATTATTTGAGCACATTTAAATCTTAAGCAACTACCAGTTGCTCTATTGAATTTTGACTGTTCGTAAAATCACCTTTGTGCCATCTTTATTAATGCTGATGGTCCACTCCTTTTCACTGTGGGGTCTCAATTGGGTGCACTGATAAGGGGTTCCCAGTCATGTTGTGTACATGTG
>NW_009620407.1:18294-82643 GCF_000690535.1 Cariama cristata | reverse complement strand
TTCCTGCTGTCTTTGGATTCTAAGTGGAGTACTATCTGTTTTTAACTAAATTTCAAATTCTTGATTTGGGAATTACCTGGTGATTGTATTTTTTGGTAGGGTACCCCCACACCAAGTTCTTCAGGTAAATCCCTCTTAATCTTCCTCTTACATTTCATGCTGCTCTTTGTGCTGTGGGTTACACATCAAGGCTGACATTTCCTAAAATACTTCAGGACCTGTGTATCCTTCCCATTGATTTCCCTTGTTTGTGATCAGTGTGATCCTTCGCTATGCTCCATCAACAGTTCTTGGCCCAGGCAGTTACAGATCACCTCAGCTTAGGAAATACTATTTCAAGTTTAAACTCCACAATTTGAAATGAAACAATACTTTTTACTAAGCTGGTTTTAAAAAGATTCAGGGACAGGACGTAGGAATAAAGTGATAGAAGATGCAGGAAAAAAGAGTAAATTTTTTTTCCTTCTAAATGCACTGAACTCTGTAGGCCTCAACTTCAATCATGATCTTTGAGTGGGAGTTAATCATGGGCCATTTATTAAGGAAGATTTCTATGATGTCCATTCTCACAAAATTTAAGAATTAGTAATAACTTGATTAATTGGAACGGAAAAAGGTATATTGGCAGGGAGTGTTTATTAAGATAAGATAAACTAAGATAAATTGCCCATTAACAAACAATCCCTTTACTCTAACCATTAATATGATTACTCTTGACTAATATGATTACTCTGTTCATCAGAAAACTTTGATGGCATTAGTAATGTAGAAGTTAGGAGTTACCAAGTACTGCAAAGGGAAAAGAGTTGATTTATTTTTATGTATTCAATATGTAAGAACCTAAGCTTGGTACCTCAGAGTATTTTCTTGAAGTCAAATCAGATTTCATCTGTACAAATACACACACGCTTGCATGCATGCACACACACTCTTTGTTGAAACAAAGTATGGTATAGGCACGGAAATAGGAAGTATGTGAATTTACTGGTAGAGTTAAAAAAATTAGTAAGATAAACCTTGTTTTAATTACTTGAAAGTCCTTTTCTGAACTGAAATTTGCAATGCAAGACTGCTGCTTTTGCAAAATTGGAGTCAGTTTTGCAAAAGAAGGATAAAGCATGACAGATTATTAATTTAGGATGCAAAATTATACTTATGGCACCATTTGGTTGAAATTCCTTGCAAAACTTGTTATGCTTTTTTGGGCCTTTTATAATTTATGGCTGAAGGCTGCTGTATTTTATAATGGAACTCTGATGAAATGCTTTAAACAAACAATTACGATGGCTACTGTAGCATCCATCGATGCAATAAAAGCACTGTCCTTGTCAGTAACATGACTAAAAACTGAGGCAGTGGCATGTTTTGCCTATCTGTTCTTGGTTAAGTAACCCCATGAATTCCATTAGGTAGTACCCGCTGGAGAGTGAAGTAAGCAGAATCTAGCTCTTGGAGATATGTGGATATGCACCTTGGTCTTTTGCCAATATGATTTAATTGAAAGGGAGACTGAGATAAAATTACAGCTTTTTGAATGCCAGTGCAGCTTTGTTAACCCACTTTTTGAATCTCAGTGAAGCAGTCTTGCATACATAAACCACATTATTATGAAATAAATGATCACAAGATGTATTTTATTAAACTAAATAAGGGGTAACAAATTGGACTGGATTACTGGTCATATATGGCTTTACTATCTGAAGTACCAAAAGGAAAAAGTAATGTATCTGAGATAGTGTGCTAATAGCCTTGCCAGAAACAGCATGAAGAGAAAGGAGAGGTTGCAGATATAACAGGAAAATTTATCTGCATAGTCATTGTTCTTGAATATTCTTGTTTGCAGAAGCATTTTGTTTTTAGAAGGACTAAAATGGAACATGATAATTTAATATTAAGCCAAATCTTGTTCATCTTTTGTTTGGAAGAATTTGTCTTCCACAAGTGACAGCTTTGGTAACAATAAGAAGCCTGTCATGGTACAGATGCTGTATGGTATATTACTTGCCCAGGTATCAGTTCATTAATAGTCACTTGAAGGACATCCTCACCTATTTCCATTCCTTTACTTGGTAGTTAGAAGACTACCAGATGCCCCTAACTGAAATGACTGGTATGGCATAAATAAATAAAACGGGAAAAAAAAAAAGGGAGAGGGAATGTAGGGAAATACAGACCATAGATTTCATTCTTCTTCACATTAGTTTTTAGGCCTGCTTCAGTTCCTGAAGACAGGGAGTGTTAGATCCATTTGATCTTAATTGGACAGATAAATGCTTTCTTGCAGATTTAGTGTAGCCATTGAAGAAGTCCACAACCATATATGAATCCTGCCCTCTGCTGAGCTGTATTAAGGGACTGTATGGGCATGCCAGTCCATGACAGCTCAAGGTCAGTGGGGTAATTCAGGTCAGTGATCTGGATGAACCCACCTCATTCTGAATGAAGAGATGTGGAGTCGTTTTGTAATCCCCTGGCAGAGATTGGTAGTGGGGCGTTTAAAAAGAGTTGTGAGCAGTAACTTTTTAATTGCTCCAGTTGCCCCCAAAATGGTCCTGTCTAGAGCTTTAAACATTTCCTTAGAGCATAACGTTAACTGAGCCACTTCAACAAGTTTCTGTTCTTGTTCCCCACATTGTTTTGATGGGGTTTTTTTTTAGCCCTTTGGCATTGTAGGAGCCAGTCCAGGTTTGTAAAATTGATATTTCTTTGTATGTCACATAGCCTGGTACAACACTTGTCTGGTACCAAAGTAGCCTATTGGCACCAAGACATAGCGTGCAGCCATGCTTATGAAGATGGGCTTTCTCGCCTTAATGTCTTGCTTAATTACATCAAAGGTAAATTAAATGTGCACCGTATCTTTTGCTGTTTGTATCTATAACAAGAAGAGAACAGTGGAGGCCTTTGTAGAGTGGTTAAGAGTCTTTGCACACAGTAACATAAACTGTATAAATACATATTTCAATATTAGCAAAACTGAAATTACTGTATGTTTTGCATTTTCAGTCCATCATTATAATTTATGTCAATACATGAAAAAGCCTCCATCCCTTGAAACTCTCAGCTGCTTGCCAAATTTAATGAGTATTAAATGAAAGAAAAAAAGTAGATGTGGCAGATAAAATTAATGAAGATATCTTTATAGCAGCACAGATCAAAGGTTTTAGGCTGAAAGTTTTACAAACTCCGATGAAGGGGTTTGTTATACACATGGGAACTCTAGAAATTGTTGCATGAAAGCAAACAGATTTTGACCGATGTTAAAGAAAAGAAATATGTAGGCCTGTAGCAGAAGGAAAATCTACCTTTAAATACATGGAATAGATTTTGTTCTTAATGATCTTTACAACAAGGTTCTTCCATGATCCTCGAGAGTATTGACAATTAGTCAAGTTACACAGAAATGTGCAGTTCGTTCATGCCTTAATTGCAGCCCATAAATTCAAGAAATAGGGCAGACTGAGTTGCTTAGTTATGCTATTCAATAGTTTCAGCACACTGGATAGTCTGTCTGAACTTCAGTTCTCTGAGAACAATGTATTTAGCTATATAAAACCAGTTTGACTCTAAGTATATGAAGATCAGAGAATCCTTGAAGTGGATCTACAGTGTGTAGAATAATTGCTTAATGGAGATTGTAATGTACTTGATAGAGACTTCTATTAATTAGTGAGGGGGAAATTATATTTTTATGAAAGTCACTGCTATCTTCTTGTACAGTACAACTTAGGCACAGCATGGTGTGTGACTTATATGAATCTTTAAGAGAAGGGCAGGAGGATCAAGTCTGGGAAACTTCATATGGAAAACAGTTTTAGGTTGCTCTATTGTATTTTTGGAGAATCCAAATGTTGGCCTTTTCTCACTTAAAACTGTGTTTTAGTTCCTGAACTTGATCACATAAACCCAAGAAAGTCTTCATCTGAATCATTCTCAGGACTGCTGTTTGTGTTTGATATCAAAATCTCAAAAGAGATACTGTTTCTTCTGTACAAAATCAATAAAATATAACTATTAGCATTCATAGCTAGTTTATTACTTATTCTTCTTTTGGCTAGGTATAAACCCACAAATGTGAAGATAAATTGCTGAATTATTCTCACCTACATGATTTTGTAACCCTTGGGGTATTTAAGAAACTGTTAGGTCAGTCTTTTCCATGTAAGTGGTGACTAGGAGCTGAGAGTACCAAATAAGTTCACTTCTTATAAAGTGTGTAGATGGAGTTAAACATTGAGCAGGAAGGTGATAGGTATTTATTTCATGGCAATTTCTTTTGCAGAGTTCACAGAAAGCAACTAGAGATATGTTGATACTGAAAGTCAACAAAGTTTTAGGTGAAGGGTAGATGGCTACACCTTGACCCAATTATCTGGAGTGTACTACCAATAATACGAACCGGGGTCTTTTTGCTTCTGTGCAACTCTGATCCAAAGAACAGAATTTTTTTAATCTCTTTTTTTGTCCTGTCCCTCTTCAATGCTAGTTGACAACTCAAGTGCTAAGAGGTGGCTAGGAGAACTTACAGGGTATCAGGAGTATGTCCTTTAATATTTGGAGGAAAAGGCCTGTAAAGTTTTGATTATTGACTTGATTTTGTTTGTAACTTAAACAAGACTCAAGTAACTCATCCTCTGAACAAGAAAGCTTCAAGCACAATGAAATCTCTCTAGTTTCTTGTACACTGTAACAGATGCCTGTTCCCCACACACCTGCCTCTGCCCTCCAGAAGTTTGTAAAACAGTGTAACCCCCTGTCTAATAAGGGTATGCAGCATTGCAGGTGTGATTGAAAGGAGAATCAGATTATTTTATTGAGTATGCACTTTTCATTTTTAAAGGATTCATTAACAATAATACATATCTAGGAACAAAATACCCAACACCAAGGAAATTGGGAAAGAGGAGGAATCCTTCTACTTAATCCAAAGAAACTTCAATAAAGTCCTCTTATCTGTATTCTTATTTAGAGGGATTGGTGGCAGACTTATACAATTCTAACAAGTCAAGTTATGAATCATTTTCTATTAGATAGTAACTTTATTAGAGAAGAGTTCTGTAGACACTGAACTTGTTCAAAATCTCAATGAATAGTTTAGGCACAAAAAAAGGAGAGGAAGAGAGAGGTGCTGAAAATTTAGTAGAAGAAAGGGAAGTGTTTTGCCATACATGTTATGATAAGTCTCATTAATATAGTTGTTTACTACTTTTTTCCCCACTGAAATATTTTCTTATTCAGTGTTCACACTGGAGAGCATTTATTTAATGATGACTACTGCTGTCTGAAAAATAGCTCAGTGACTTATTACAGCCTGTTCAAACTTTGTTTTGGAAACTTCATCTGAAATTTACTGGCCACAAACATGAACAAAGTGACTCCACCTCCCTGCAGGGTGAGATGAAGAAGTACTGCGCTCTCATCTTACAGATAAGGGCCTGAAACAGAGGAAGATTACATCAAAAGTGCTGCTAAATTTGAGTGTCTGCTTGAGGATGACTTTTTGAGTGATATTACCACTAAATAACATTTCACGTTCACAATGTAGCTGTTACTGACTTTCAGTACCCTGAAATGAGAATTTGATTTCAGGCTGAGCAATAAAAAAAAAATAAAGAAGGGCTCTCAAACAAGCCTGTTCTTATTGCTCTAAGCCCCCAGACCTCGTCTTCTCCTGCTCAGTAAGAATACTAATTTTAACTCTTAACTCTCTGCCCAGTCTCCTCAAAAGGCTTAAGAAGGACTATATAACTAAATATAGGCATTTGCAATGTGGACATTTATTTCTGGCCTAGTAGCACTGAGCACTGAGTCAAAAGAAAGAAACAAATTACTAGGATGCAACTGATGTCCCACAGATGGCATCTAAAATACAGCAATAGAATTGTATTCTAGAACCTGCCTCTGAAAGAGGGGTGAGTAATCCACAGATGGACATCTAAAGCTAAGTGAAATTAATCCCACCTTCTGTGTCTCACCCAGCTGGCTCTTTACTCAGCCACCTGTGCCATGTTTTGTCTCCTTCGCTAGCCAGAGCTGGCTTTGATACTAACATGTCTTCAGTTCTTTTTCTCCATCTGTTAGCTTTGCCATCTCTCCTGCCTTTTTTTAAAGTAAGACATCCTCTTTTTCCATGCCTTGTGGGGGTTCAGAAGTGGCAGGCTAGTCAAAAACATTAAGTGGTATTAGTGTTCCTGCACCTCCTTCCAAATCTGTGAAGGCTATAGGGAAAATCCTGCTCATTCTTTGCATTCTGCTCACTGCAGGATAGTGATGGGTGTGAAAAGGTCAGCCTACAGCTTGCCCAGAGAGCTGGAACTTGTCTAATGCTGTGGATGGCTTCTGAAAATGAGTTGCTTTTTTCACGTTGTCTACTGACTATATATGACCTCAGAGTTTTGAAAGCCATTTAACTTGCCAAATTTGAACACATAAAATTACGTGTTTCCAACATCAGGGGCATGCGCCTTTCTTCTACCCATCCTTCAGTTGGTTTTAAAGGAGACATGAGAATTTTAAAATTACAGAGTATTTTATCCTTCCTAAAAGAATTGGAACTGTTCTCTTCTGATTTTCTTCTTGAAATGGCTGACTCCTTTAAAAAACAACCCCCACCACTCCCAAGGTGGGGATGGGGACCTACCCCAAAAAACCTTTACCTCAAAAATGAAATGCAACTTCAGGCACTGGTATAATACAGGTAGCACCAGCCCCAATGATCTGAGCTGTTGGTTATAAAAGAGAGAAGAAACAGCCCTACAAAATCTTATGATGAAAAAAGTAAGAACTCTCTACAGATTTGATTTTGTGTGTGTGTGTGTATGCTTATATATTAATGCTGCAGTTCAAGGCTGGACCTTCTTTCAGCTAACAGTTTTATCAGTAGAAAAGCATAGGCTTTAGATACCACAAAACTGTGTATTTAGATTATACCTATCAAATTGTTTTAATTAGGAAAGAAGGCTTCACCAGAAGATCAAGTTTTGGGACATACTCAATAAGGGTTAATGAGGAATACTAAAGTTCAGTACCCTCTTCTATACACAGATTTGAAATACTGTTTTCCACCTCCAAAGAAAATTCCCTAACCTTTTTTATATGAGATACTATGGTATTGGTTGTTCTGATATTTCTGACTCAAAGCACTTCACTTTCTCCTAATTTACTAGTCTTTTCCATTCAACATATGTACTGAGGGTGAAAAGAAAGCTGCTACTGCCTACCACTTATTTTTTTACTTCATTTTGTTTCAGGAGGTTGAAAAAGAAATGCTTTGATTCAAGTCAGGAAAAAATATATGTTAAAAAAAAAATTATCCTGCCATTTGAAGTCATCTGTAGTATTAACTAATACGAAGACAGTGGGAAATGCATCTTCCATTAATTCTTTAGAAGGTTTGAATGATAAATGTTCTCCTGCAAACTTTCATGCTGGGAAATTCCCTTCTATGTTAAGGATATGATAATATTTTTTATAATCCTGAATACAGATACCTTTCTATGAGTAAATTGATCTGTGATAAATGCCTGATTATCACCTTTTGATGGTAACAATTAACTTTTGTAAAGCCTTCTGTTAATAAATGCATTTGCAAAACAATTATCTGTGTTAAAAATTTTGTTAAATCTTTTCATTCCAGCTGCCCCCTACAAATTTCTATTTTCATTGAAATTGTAGAATGTAATTTGTTCAAAGAAAGTTAATCAATTCTGCTGTGCAATAAGAAGTTAAAATATAGCCCAGAGCAATCTTTTGTATTTCTCGTGCCAACTTTTTGAAGCTTAATTTCTGTGGTTTATTTGCCAGGATTAGAATAAGGTTTGCTTTTTTCATGCATATCATTTTTCACTATTCCAATGCATTAACACAAGAATATCCTTTTCCAAACAGCAGAAAGCTTTTAATTGCTTCAATAGGACTTCTGTACAAATGTATCTGTTTTGGAATGGCATTTTTTTTACATTCATTCCCTCTTTAAAGGATAGATGTTCCAAAGCCTTACATATTCACTTGCAAAGTGAGAATTATCTTTTGCCAGTGCATCATTAGCCTTATATACAAATACATTGATATGTATGATCATATTTACTCAATGACATAGGCCAATTCTGCATAATTCTATAGTAATTTTGGCATATTACACTTCTGAAGCGTCTTGCACTTAATTAGTGACTGTAAATTATCTTATACCTACCTTATACATCAGTCATCTACAGGACAAGAATAAAGAATTAATTTGTAGTTATTCCTCTTCTTTTGGGATATACTTTTTGAATTATGTACTGCTGTAAATACTTGTATTTTTCAGGTGTCATACCTCTGGGACGAAAGACAAGTTTGTTTTTTCTTTGGTTGTCTATGAATATGTTTCATCAACATATCATCAAGATAAAGAGCTTCTCTGCAGATAGCAGATGTTCCACATGTTGTGGAATAGTTTCTAACAAAATGTTCATTCAGCAGAAAATGAAGGTGTAGAAGTATGGAGTGAGACATGATCTTTAAGACCTGACTGAAAAGCCTTCCACCATGGTCACAAGCCTGGAAAATAGTACCTCTCTTGGTCAATCCTGCACACCTGAAACCCTTACTCAGAGACTTGAGCTCTGTCCCTGGGCCTCAGGCGGCATCTTCTAGGGTCCACTAGCAAGTGTCTCAGCTGATCCTACAAATTGAGGTACACATTTTTGTTACTCTATAATGTAATATGAGCAGAAGGTATAAATCTTGTTTCCTGCAGCCTATAATATTTCTGTCTTTAAGACTACAGCATGCTACTTACAAGTCTTGACTTCTAATAATTACTATACTTTCACTTTATGCTGGATAATACACATCTTGCCATAATTTTCATATGATGATGCCTCTTTATTTATAGTATGAAAACAGCCTAAAATAAGGATTGTTTTCTTGGCATGTTTCTTAAATTTTTGCTTAGGTCAATAAAATATCTTAGGCTGTTACTGATCAGCAATTGCTTGTGTGAACTTGGTGGAAATGCTCTCATTTTAGCAATGGAGTAACAGAAAATAAATTCAGCGTCTGCCTCTCAAGTGAAGGGGAAGTAGACCTTTTTGTTCATGTGTTTTTTCTAATCTGAAAATGTCAGCATGGTGGAAGGAAATATGCAAATTTAGTGTGTTGATGTTTGGAAAAGCTTTGCAAGACCAGAGTATGCATGTGTGTGAGAGGCACCTTTCCTGTAACATCCATCAGCTAGTTCTAGTTGTAGTAATTGTACCTTTC
Source organism: Cariama cristata (assembly GCF_000690535.1). Taxonomy (NCBI): domain Eukaryota; kingdom Metazoa; phylum Chordata; class Aves; order Cariamiformes; family Cariamidae; genus Cariama; species Cariama cristata. The sequence continues at coordinate 73,400 of NW_009620407.1, read as the reverse complement.
TCTAGCAATGAAGACGACCATACAGTAGAGCACATGTCCTACCTGATTCAAGAGTTATGTCCACACATACGAATGTATGTACTGGGGGTTTTGTTTTAAGCTAAGAGGTCTAGGAAGCAGCAAGAGTGGGGCTGTTCTGAGAGGGGCCATGCAGGGAATAGAGGTGACCCCAATGCTAGTTGTAGTGCCTCGTTGATGGCCAGCACTGTGTCTGAGAGGGACAGGCAGAGCTGGGTGCTGGTAATGGGATCCATTGACACCTCAGGCATGGCGAGAATATGAACCAGGGCCAGGGGCTACCCCGAGGGGTCAACAGGAGCAAGTGGAGCCAGATCCAAGGAAAGGGCTGGAGATAAGGCTACAATGTGCATCTGAGGCTTGTCCAGGAGGCAGGGCTTGAGACCACTATGATGTTGCTGAGGTGAGGACTAATGACCCCTGGCAGAGCTGAGATGGGGTCTTTGGGCCCATGGGTTGAGTCGGGGAGGCTGGAGCAGGGCCAGTAAGGCCTATCAGTGCCCTCAGAGGCCCGATGCTGGATTTCTTCTCCTTGGAGAAGAAAGGATTCAGAGAGGTTATAATTGTTGTCTTCGAGTGCCTGAGAGACGTTAGAGAGGAGATGATGTTAGGCTGTCCTCGACAGTGCACAGTGACAGGACAAGGGGCAACAGCCATAAGTTGCAAAAAAAGGAAATTCCAATATGAAATAAGAGGAGAAAGGGGGAGAAATTCACTGTGAGAGAAGTCTAATACTGCACCAGCAACAGCCCAGGGAGGCTGTTGAACCTCCATTCCTGGAGGTATTGAAAAACGACTGGATGTAGTTCTGAGCAGCTTGGTATGACTTGAAGCTAGCCCTGCTTTCAGCAGAAGGTTGGATTGGATGATCTCCAGAGATCTTTCCATCTGGATGATCTGTGGGTCTAAAAAAGGATAACTCTCATTTTAAATATCTAGACATGTGGTTGGGTTCCCTTGTATGGGGACAGAGGGTATACAAATCAGCATGTCATTTCTTTAAAAGTTTAAGGGGAAAAGAAAGACAGAAGAGTTAAGAAAGGTCTCATTTTGTCCTCGTGGGAAGTAAAAGCATGCCTGAAACCAGACTTACAGATTCAGAAAACTGTTTCCTACTGTACTTTAACAGCAATAGAAACTACCGTAATCTCAACTTGCTACCACACACCAAAAGCAAGCAGACTTCTGCCTCATCTTTTCAGTGATCACTGTCATTCAGTACAGCGATACAAATTAAGAACTTGCTTAGGTCTTCAGTTTTAACTCATTTTTCAGTGTCATCATCTTCAGTACTGGTTATTCTATTTCTTCCCAAATCCCTTATTAAAAACCCAAAGAAAATAATCCTGTGCAGTATGGCTCATTGCCACCTGTTGTTATCCCTAGGATTAATAACATTTGTGATAACTGCAATAAATTGGACCATTTCATGCTACCATGGCAACCAAATTGAAAGTAGCAATTTTTTTTCCCTAGGTTGGCCACAGATACCGTTGCAGGTAGAAGATATAAATTAATACTGGTTTATAATTTTCATCCATGTTATACCAAGATATCTCTTCCTAAATTTCTCATTCTCTGTGATAAGGTACCTATGGTGTAGGAGTTTCTCCTTATAGAATAACTGGAGACAGAAGAACTCCCTATTTGAGTGTATAGGTGATTAAGGTAATCTGACATTTTGTCTTGAATAATGGTAAATTTCAAATACTCCAGTGAAGAACTCTTATAAAGCTTGTAATTGGAGACTGCCAAAGAAAACTTCCTTCCTTATACTGCTGTTAAAAAAAATAAATATAAAGGCAACCCAGAATTTTAAATTAAAAGAAAGCTGTATTTTCTTTTCTCTATGGAGAGCAAAATTCTGAAAAGATTTAAAGTAAATCCTATAGAATCTTGTAAGGACAGGTATAATCTACCCCAAAGGAATAATTTGTATTCAGTCTCTAGCCCTCTGTCACAATTTTAACTGAAGTCTCTCTTAGCTTGGGCTGTAATAACCATGTTCAAGTATTCAGAGACCCCAAAAGTCTGCTCTTTCTGCGAATAAACATGTTAAGTACTTTCCTTGTCTGTTCAACTGAACTAAAAAAAGTTACCTGCTTATAAAGAGATGTTTGTAAAGTAGTCTGTTAGAAGTATAACAGAAGGAACAGTTAAAAGGTAACAAAAAGTTATGGTAATAACTTGATAAATGGGGCCTTTCTGTCATTTTAAAAAAACTTAGATAAAGAGTCTGATCTCAAACAAGGGCTCCAAGTTTGGAAACACTGCAAATCTAGATATTCATGTGAGTTTAGTTAAATGTGTTATCAGTATAATAGATATGGCAATTGTATGTGCTAGAGAAATATCATCAACTCCAGGAGCGGGAAAGCAATGGTTTAATGTGCATATGGGGAAATGAGACAGTGAATTCATTACAGTGTAGTCTGTCTGCAGCTCTGGGTTCCTTTCTCTTGTGTAAGTAGTGTGTCTGTTGAGGAACTGTGGTAGTGGATTCAACGCTTAACCAGAAATGGAATAGAAACCTCAAATTCTGATGCTTGTGTATGTTCCCAACATCCTATTCCATGATGGCTGCTGTTCTATACATGAATCCATAAAAATGTGTTGTTTGATAGACATGGTTCAATGTTTTACAGATATTTAGCACTAGTAGAGCAAAAACTCTTTAGAAGTTGGAGGTATTTTGTGCTTCAAAATCAGATAATTTCTGTGGGGAATGTAAGTCTTAGATGGATCCTTATAGTCACCATATGCATCCCAGCCAATATCTCAGTATGAAGCAGCAGTGCACTTTTGATGTGGATCTTCTGATGTTCCCTACCCTACTTCACTTTGTACTGCATTCCTGTTGGATGAAATCACAGAATCGGTTTGGTTGAAAGAGACTTGTGGGATCATTGAGTCCAACCAATCAAACTGGAAGATCTGCTCCTGAACTGCATCTGATGCACTGCAGACACTAATGTGTACAGAAATGTCTAATCAAGACAGAGACTCTCTTCCTCAACCCCCAGCACATACTGAGATGCTGGGCACTGATAGAAAGCTCTCGGAATCCCAAATCAAGGACTTGTGCAATGCCAACTCATCCTTTGCACCATATAGAGTCAGGTAGGATCTGCACTTTGTTGTCTTCTGCTTGCCTCTCAGTTCCTTGCTGGCCTCCACACAAGTTATGGGTCAGTTTGTCTTCCTCAGGAACACTATGGGGTTTTTTGTTTGTTTGTGTGATTTTATTGACCCATTTGTGTTTGACTGTCAGGCTTCCTTTCCCACACTGATTTTTGGCCTAACTCTAGAACCGCATGCCTTCTCAGCATACATGTTCTCTGAAGTAGGTGGTTGGTGATTAGCAGCTTGGACTGTGAGGTCTTTACTGGTGTCCTGTCATGAGGGTGTCAATGTACAGTCCCACTCTGAAGATTTGCCTTTAGAATAGAATCAGCTGCTTGTTGTTTATTATGTGATATTTGTCACAATGCAAGAGATGTAAATGTAAAACCATGTTCCCTTGTCCAGCACTGTCTACTCCTTGACATTCTGCATTTTCATAGACTACAATAATGATATGGTTATCAGTTGACCTGGATATGTATGTATGGTTGGGTGTCTGACTCCACATATATTAAGCTCCATCTTGTACATATGCACATATATGTATGTTGTTTTGCTCCCTTTTTCCTACCCAAAAGATTGTTTCAGAGTCTCATTATTCAGATCAGTAGGAAATCTGTTTTAATTTCTGATCTAAACTTGATCTTACTAAATCTATGCCTCTACCTCTTGTTCTAGTCCTCTGCTGTGGACAATGCTACTTGTTCACTGTTGTATTTGCTGACTGCGAGCCTACGCACTCTGAGTTTTTGCTGGCTAATCAGAGAATCATTACAGTGGAAAGGTATCTCTGAAGGTCATCTGACCCAAGTCTCTGCTCAAAGCAGAGTCAACTAGCACAAGTTACTCAGGGCCGTGACCGCTCAGGTTGTCAATATCCTCTTTCAGAACTCCTTCATTTGGGTGACTCAGAGCCTGTTTGGTCAGTTAGTAGACTCAGGTCCTATTCCTCAAGTGTTTTCAGATAATAAAATCCCATTTTAGGTTAGGCATTTTCATCAGTCCCTGGGTGCATGTATCTGAGAATCCGTAGTACTCAGTTTCATCATGTTTTTCTTCCTTTAATCCAGCCCTATAGTGGAGTTCCTGACACAGAATTTTTCTTCCTGAAGAAAAATCAGGAAGATTCTGTTTCTTGGAGGACAACAAGGGATGAGTGTCATGGTGGGACTGGACAGAAGGAAAGCTGGGAAATGGATGTGGAAGAGGCAGGAGAGGAGGTGCCTGCGAGTAAGGTGGATATTAAACGTGGCTTTATTTCTATGGTGAATTATTAATAGTCTGTCTGCTTATTAGAGTTATGTACCTCTGATGAAGCCTTTGATGTATGATGATGGGTCTCTGGTGTTAACAGTGCTGCCTAAAAAAACAACCTTCTTCTGTAACTTTGGCACAGATTAAAAAAAAAACCACAACAACAACAACAAAAAAACACAACAAAACAAAAAAAACCCAAAAAAAACCCCAAAAAAACAAGCGGGGGTCCTTCAGCTGGCTGTCTGACCCTGGATGAACTGCATTAGTGACCCTCCTCATACCTGATGGGTTGTCTTTCAACGCTACTCTAATCATAAACAGTGGTGTAAGGAGATCCTCATGTTTGCATGAGCTCTAGTGTAGTCATTGCAGTGACATTTTCAGTTGTCACAACTAGTTTTAAAAGTAATTACAAAAATCTTTTGTTTGTTTTTCAGTCAGTTTCACCTGACTATATTTGTACACAATGATTATATCTCCCTCTTTGTGCTTTAGTGTTATATTGCTGGAGCTCAGGATGTTTAGGTTTATTTGAACAGAAGACAAAAAAATACAAAAGTTGACTGATAGGAGGAAAACAAAACAAAACAAAACCTTCTTCCCCCATGCCTGCCCCATATTGCTATTAAAAAAACTTTGGTTGCTCTTGCCAGCTCTTTGGTCTTGAATTCATCATTTTCCCTTCTAACTCTCTTCATCACTGTTCTTAGTTTTTGTTTCCTCCTCCTCTAATATTGCTTTTTTGAACATTTCTCCTTCTGCTTGTATGGGGATGCTGGAAACACTCAAGTAGTTTAAGATCCTCTAGGAACTTTTTAATACCTAGAGTCCTGCTCTTCCAAGGCTCAGCTGAAATCTTCCTGTCTGAGCTGCAGCCTCCTCATACAGCTGTATTTTTTCTTAGGTTGTCTGGCAGATGCTGGGCAGTAAATGTATGATCATTTGCCTGCTGTGATGCAAATTTACTTTCTGGCTTGTCTTACTAGTAAGTATTTTCTCCAAGAGAGCTACAGTTGTTAGGGTAGCGAGAGACTGCTGTATTCTGAACAGGTTTTGCATTAAGTGTCTTAATATGTTTGGTGTTCCTTTGTTGAAGTCAAAGAAATGCCTCTGCAGTGGGTTTGGATGGCAAATCTTGCCTGGAAACTGTTGCTAAGTAAAACTTGGTTTTGTTGCTGCATGATTTTAGTTGAAGCATCTGTCAGTAAGAAAATGTGAAGCAGAATCATAGGTGTGGAGGTAAGCAAGCTGGGAACATCAGGCTGTGAGTAGTATGGACTTGTGTAAAGAACCACTTATTTATGGAGCAAGCTCAAGGCTAGCTTCATCATAAAATTACCTAGGTTCATGATTCATTTCTTTTTTCTCTTCTTTTTTTGGAGGGACTCCACTGGCTGTTTGCAGCTTTGGCTGTTTATATGGTGGTGTTGAGTGTGCTTTTTTTTGGTTTTAGTAATTCTTCCCTACCAACTATCTTAGTCAAGATCAAGTTTCTTTTGCTTTTCAAAGAAAACATCCTCATAATTTGACATGAAAGTGACAGCCACAGGTGTCTGCGGATCTGTGAATAAAACGCACAACTTAAAATTATACATTAAGCATAAATAACATATAACAGACCAGAAGAATAGTAGGCACGTCTGGCATAAAAGCATAATACAAAGATATATCGTCTGCAGGTGATTCTGTCAGCTAACAAGAAGACAGCAGCATGGAGTGAACATAGAAGCAATTGTCAAAAGGCCAGCTCTGAAAAAAAAGACTTTATCTGACTGTCAAGGACAGAAAATCACATGAATAGGTAAAAGTAGCAGTGAACAAGCGCACTATAGGTGACTCGCTCCAGAGGGTCAGCTTTAAGGAGATTCTGAGGCGACTGCCTTGACAATACTCAATACTGGAACTTTCTCCTCTGTAAACTTTGTTATGTGGAAACTGAATCTAATTAGCTTTCCTGTCTAGTTCATGCCAGCTCTGCTTGCCGAAGTCATCTCAAGTCATCCTGCAGACTGACAGGTGAGAAAGTATGTAACTGCTGTCCCTTAAGAGGCAGTATCTGCTTGTGAGTAAAGAATTCACACACACAAAGTCTTGAACTCTCAAGGAGCCTTTTCTGAGCATTTCTTCTCCTCCTTCCCTGTGCTAGCTTCACAGTGGTTACAGCAGGTCTGGGACTGTGGTAGCCCACTTCAGGATGGGAAAGAGAGGAAATCTTCAGGATGGATTGCAAAGTCATCCTGGTCCCCTTCACTCAGAATGAGGGAAAGCAGAGTCTGTCTTCCCACTCTGGCATGGTTCAGTAACCTGTAACCTAGCTGTCTTTTCCTGACCTGTCTTCTCCTTTATGGCTGTTTCTCAGATATTTGGAGATAGTGCCATTGTTACCAAGGTTTGTGTCCAGAGGAAGTGTATGAGCCTGGGGGTTCGGTGGAATTGTCCTTTTTATCTTTCAACTTTTGAAGGTGTTTATTTGGCCATTTGAATACCAGTTCTCTTCCGAATTGCTTTTTTTTTAATGTCATCTTTTGTCGGAGATGGTTTTTTATTTGAGAGTGACCTAAGTTGTTGGGACTTTGGATGTGAATGGACATGATCAGGATTTAGACCATGCAGAAGCTTCAGGATTGTGCTGTTGTTTTTCTTCAGGATAATAAAGATCAAAATTCCATAATATGATCCTCTCCTTCTGAACAAATATGATTCCATAATATGCAATCTCTTCATCTCTGACAGTAACTCATAATGTTTATAAAGTTTTGGTCTTTTTGGTATCCTTGAGAGAGAATTTTTTTTCACTCAGGATGTTAGAAATATTTAAGTAGACCCTGTGTGACTAAGGGTTGAAGGTTTTATCTGTCTATTTCTCTCCAAAACAAATCATTAGTGCGGTGCTATTGATTTTATGTAGGAGGACAATAGGCTTGAACAGGGAGAACTTTTTTTTTCACTGGCCTGGTGTCCTACAAGGCCTTTGAATGACAAGAATGAGATTTGTTCACACATCACAGAGTTCTTTTTCTGTACAATAACATCAGTGGGAGAATTTACCCTCTTGTTCCAATCGTTTATTAAAAACAGAGGACGACTCCTTGCATTGCCCGTATGTATCTTTTGGCCTTTAAACATCTTTTGGAAATTGATTTGATATTGTATTCTTTACATGTGATAAAGAAAGAAAGCCTGTGAAAATAGCATTTATGCGTTCTATATGCAAACTGTGCAGACTGATGCTGTCACATTTCTAGCATGTGAAGGAAATACTCAACCCATAGGTTTGTTTTTTGAGATGTTGATAGGAACAGACAGAAGATAGCCTGCTGTTGTTTTCTTTCTTCCTAGCAAAACTAGAACTTCAAATGCAGAGTCCTCTGTGTATGTGTGTGAGTGAAAGGATCTTCTCCGGTGTGACCCATTGAAATAGGTTACAATCTCTCGATCTTTTAGAGATGCAACACAGTATTAGCCAGTCCATCTTTCTTCTGCTGTCCATTCCTCATCTTCAGCAGTCCCCTAGACATACCACATGTTTGCAGTCCTTTCTCTTTCCCAGCTTTCTGGAATGTCAAATGGACCTATTGAATTATCAAGGAGATAGGCTTTTCAATGCAGGCAACTCTGTCCTTGCTTATGAGCATGTTTCACATGGAGGTAGAAGGGCGATGCCTCAACTCTGCAGACAGAAGAAGACTATGCAGCAATAAAAGGCATGGGAGTACGGCATGTCTCACAAAACTATCTGTGAGTACAAGGCTCAGCAACTTTTCTTATGAGACCAAAAAAATCCTTAGCTATAGCAAGTAGCAGCCTTCCAAGCTGCACAGCATAATTATTTTCCTCCTTCTCAGTCTTCCCCTTCCCCACCCCAGCACACATTATGTTGCATTTGACGCTTATGAGGGAGAAGATACTCAGTCTCACATTTTTTCTATTCAGAGTATTTAAGTCCTGAGCAATGTTCTTTAAAATATTCTTATTAAAATAGAGTATTATTTAAGTGCAGAGAAGTATGCAGCATAGCCATAATGTATGTTTTAAAGGCTCTGTGTAGAAAAAAAGGGGTGAAACCAAGAAGGCTACAGAGCTGTTATTCTTACTGTTTTATACTGTAGATTGTAAATCTTACTGCATGTGTACAAAACAATGATGTTTAGATGTCATTCAGCCTACTTAAAATGTTTGACAAGTTTTTTGAAGCAAAAAACATCCCTAGGCAATCAATTAAAGAACAGTTTCATAATCTGTGTTATAAAGAGTCTACCATTAAGATCAGACTGGACTGAGACTTATTCTTCTCAGGGATAGCAACCCTAATGCAAGAGATCGCAAAGCACTTGAGAAACTAAGGGTACAATACTAGAAAACACTTTCTTATTCAGAAGACTTTGCAGTAAATAAGGCAAGGGAAGAAATGTGAGAGGACCAAAATTTTTGGCAGTTGCTTTGTGCACAACTAATTTATATCCTGTGCACTGCCAAGAGGAGAGACCTTGTGGAAAAATAGTGCATAAGTGTTTAACTGAAGGTGGAATAGCAATGTCCAGAGTTAAGCGTACACGGCATTTTCTTATATTCTAGCATTTCATCACTTGTATGTCTGACTTTGTGACCATAACAATCTTTTAATGTTGTTGTGATAGTATTTACTTTTCTTCTCCCTCAATGGAAGGAAAATGCTCTGGAAAGCCCCAACCTTCTCTTTTACCTGAGAATAAACAGAGTATTTTTCTTGACCAGTTACACAACTATTGGTGGTCCAGCTGAGTAGGTAACTGTGTAAGGCCTGGCCTTCCATGCTCATTGGTTCCTTTGCTCTGTGCGTCACCTCTAACAGAACTAAATCACACGCCAAGGAGCACTGATCAGCATGACGGAGCAGCAGTTTAGCTTTTTCACTTGTTCACGCTTAAGTGATGTCACTCTTTTTTTTGATCTCTTTCTCTGCTGAAATGTGTGATATGACATTAAAAATGAGTGAGTTGATTCAAACTGATCCTAATTTGGTGGGCTTTGTTTCAATTACATACCCACTTAAGATATTGACCAAATGTTAGTACACCACTTACAATTTTGCTCTAGTGGTGATGGTGGAAGCATATGTCAGCAGCAGGGTATTAGTGAGATTGTTAATTGATATTTGCATTTAATGAACTCACCAATAGTAGTGCATTAATGGACAAATATGTGTTAGAGATGGAAAAAAAATTGGATGCCTGCAAAATAATTAACTTAGCAGAAATTGTTGTTAGCAAGGCAAACTGTTTTTTTCAAGAATTTGAGTTGTCCTGGAAACGTGGAGGTTTCGATTTTTGTTGTCAGTAGTTTGGATTGTATCTTCAATAATGTAGATTGCATGAGAAGTCCAGAGTTTCAAGGTTAATGTGCAGGGCTTTATACGATATTACAAAATAAACTTTCAGTATGATATTGCTTTTATTCTTGAGAAAACCCAGGCTAAAAAGAATGCTATCAATCTGAGAAAATTCTTTGCATGGTATCTGTTTCAGCTGGTGCCTGTGTAATGACAGGAACATGGCACATATGAATCATTTATTGCTAGAATCTGGGTTAATTGAATCATTTCAGAATTCAAGGAGGGGGGAGTAGTTGGGGTGTATTTTAAAATTTTGTGCCTTTTTTTTACTAGTCTGAATACACAAATATGTGGTTAGTTTGTATGCTTGAATTTGAGCCAAAAAAAAATTTAGACTGAGCAGATGCCAATTTTGAATTTTATAATCAAATATGTAATTCATAATTTTCACTGTTGGTGGTTTGCAGCATAAATAGAAGGTGTAATTAAATCAAAATAGGAGTAATTAGAATGTTGTGCAACTTATCAAGGAGCCCACATGTAAAGTTTGTTTTTCTGTTACAAAATAGGGTTTTGAAATGTTTGTAGAAGCATGCATTTTGAAAGGTTTATATTTCCATAGTAAATGAACAGAAGTAAACCAAAAAAATATTCTAAGAGAAATGGTCTGCATTCTTTTGATTATGCCTTACTGTCTAAGGCATGCTATAATTTTGTAGATTGAGGTAAGTTAAGAGATGGGGGAGATTTTTCTGACAATTTTAGGCAGAAATTCTGTAAGAGCTTTGACTTTTCACATCATATTATGAAATGACCCATACCAACCAACTATTAATAGAATATATACTCTTACACAGAATCTAAACCTACACTTCAAGAGGGACAGTATGACTTTAAACAGTATTTGCTTATTGCTAGATGGGTAGATCTGATCTATTCTCCTGTGGTGTGTGGGAATTGTAGCATGGAGGGCCTGGACTTCCATTTGGTCCAGTGAATCGTGCTATTTAGGCAAACTTCCTCTTCCAAACTCGATGGGATAAAATTCTGACATTTAGCTCTACCAAAAAAATCCAACAACAAAAAAATAATTTCTAATGTTCATTTAGGTTTCCCATGGAACAGATAAGTAACTGTTCATCATTCTGCACTGGTAGCAAGCGATTATGCAACATTCTGTGTTGTGTTACATTGCATTTACTGCTCAGAAGTAAAAGAAAATTGCCACATTTCAAAACCAGTGTGTTTCTAGTAATGATTTCAAGAAGTGTGGAAAAAGTCAAATAAGATATATGCATTACCCATAGTTTACATACTCAGGAAAGTATGGATTAACTGGCTAATATTTGCTAAGAATTTGGGTAATTTAAAGCAGTGTGTTAATCCCTTGTGAAGGATAATATAAATATCTTCCTTTAGGATTGCATCTAATATTCCCATATTTGATTTAGGTAAATAGTGAATAGCTGAATACAATTGCACCATGAAAGCAAGGCAGGAAGCAATAATATGGATGACCTTGCTAATATAATGAACAGAATGATTATGAGACAGTCCCTGACTGTTGCTGATGTTATTTACGATAACATCCAGAGAGATTCAAAGTGTGATTTGTGCCTCCTTTTATGGAACATTTTACAGACCTACAATCTAGGTATGTAGTTAAGGAAAACATTAGCAGACATAAAAGCAACATGTTCAGTTTGCTACTTCTCTCTAAAACCACTGCTATCGAAGTATAACTGATTTTGAAGTCTTCAGCTAACTTCATTTCTTGTTTCTACATCCAAAGTGCATTTAGTTTAACCTGTCCCCTCTAAAGAAATAACCTGCTTACTTAAGGACAAGGTTGTCATTTTCCCAGTCAAATGGGAATCTGTAGATGACTTCCCATTCTGGCCTTGATCATGACACCTGACCTTTACCTGGTGAAATCTCAGTGAGCTAGTGAATGTTATGATCTCCTGCTTCCTACAGTAATAAACTTCCACTCTCTCAGCTTCTGCCAATCTCAATTTTGTCCATAGAGTTGGTAGGTGTCCTAATGACCATAGAAAGAACTGAGACAATGATATCGATGCTACTTGACCTATCCGTCTTTTTTGCATCTATTTCTCCTGGTAGGAGTTTAAAAATAACTCTTCCTAGTTGTCTTTGTTTCCAGTATAACCCAAAAGGCAGTCATTATTAGCTGTTTCTCTTAAGAGCTCTGATGTATAAAGTCCACAACAGTTCTGTCCTGTCACTGCTGCAACTTAGTCATCACAAACAGCTCTGAAGTGAAATGCTTTGTCCAGCGTCATGAAAAATGTCTTGAGAGGTCTAGGATGGTTGGGTGTGTGTTCTTTCTATTGATGACTGAGTTAAGGAGCGCATGTGCTGCCATTTCAAGGTTGATAGCAAACCTACTTCAGTGCAGGTTCTAAGACCACAGGCAATTAAAGGCAGGTGAAAGAAAAATTTCTGTTTTGACATGCCTCCATCCTAACTGTTTGTCACTTACAGGCATGTTGTACAATGAACAGAAGACAGCCTTAGCTGATCCAGACATAAAGACTTCATTGGAAATGGAAAACCACCATGTGTTTGGCTTCTAGGAGGCAAGTAAAATAATGTAGGAGATGTGTCTACAAAAAGTAATAGCCACAATCTGGACAAAATTGTTTCTCTCCAAGCACCTAAATATTAACAACCTGCAAAGCAGGTATCACTCATCATATATTGACTAATGCAGTAATTTCACTATATTTGCTGTGGTTTGGATTCCAGGTTTCAGTAGGGCATGATGGTACTTTTTTTGATGTGGTATCTACCGCATAAAAATGAGAAGCAAAGACTTTGACAAGTGCTTTGCAAAAGATAGCTTATAGTATTTTTGGACTAGAAAAGGAAAGTTGTTAGGTATACTTTGAAGCAGTTGAAATTTATAAGAGGGTTACTCAACTATTTTTTTTTCCTGTTGCATAGCATGGTGATAAGACTTCAAGCTATTTGAAAGGCCATACTCTTCAGTGCAAAAGAAGAAGTACTCTTTGACAAAGCATGTAGTCATCTCATACTATTCAGTGCTACAGGACAAACTGAAATATGATTTTGGTGTAGGTTTTGTGTTTGGGTTTGTGGGTTTTTGTTTTGTTTTTTTTTTTATAGGAACGCTTGCATACTTTCTCTTGCTGGCAGTAGGGTACCATCATAAGAAAGTGTGCATCAGCAATATAGGTACCTGAATTGAATGCTACCAGATACAAAAACTTCCCTCCTCAGAAAGGGACTTCTAGATGGATGTACAGTTTTTCATCATTGACCATACTGCTTATGCTTGGAATTAAGTTCCTTGTGTGAGTGCAGGATACCAAGCCGAATAACTAGTTCAATAGTAATTAGAGGCTGGTAGGTGCCTCCTTCATTATCACAGGATGAAATCTTTGTCTGAAAAAGACTTTAACAAATACCTCTTGAAAGGCTGGGTAACAATGTGGAAGACAAAGCGACTAAGCATCTTTCAAAGACATTTGATGTTTCTAGTAAAGAACTCTTCACAGACTAGAAATCTTGATTTGTTGTACTTCATATAATTTTGAATTCTGTATTAGTTCATGATTCAGTATATCTGACTTCAACAAAAAGTACGGTATTGTTACAAAGTACAAGTAGAAGAATATTTTGTTATATTTTTGTGTTTGGCATTGTGAGCTACTTTTATTTTTTGGGGAAAACACTAATGTGTGAATTATGATCCATTAGCGAGGAGGAGCCTGCAATTGTAAATCAAAGGCTATGATTAATAGCTGGTATTTTTCCTCTTGAGTGGCAGGCATACCTAGGCGTCAGGGAAATACGGTGTTCATCTTGAGGAACTGCACCTATACTTGGAGTGTGACACTTCTGCTTAACTATGGACAGGTCTAGCAAAATGATGCTCCAAATTCAAAGATGTCTTTACCATGAGCCAAAATTGTAGAAGCACAACAACACATTAATAATTCCTATTTATCATCTGAAATGACTAACAATGTGAGGAGAATGGCTTTAGCAGAGAATTAAATGAAAATCCAGCCTTTGAAACTGCCACCACCACTTCTCCATCATGCTAATGTGACAAAAATGGTGTAGATGCGTGTTTTCTTCCTGAAATGTTACTTTAAAATAGTTGAAGAACCATCCTGGGCTGCTGGAGTCACCTCTCCGATGGGAAGTCATGGACTGACCTCCTGTCTCCCTGGAAACTGGGGGAAGAGTAAGGACAGAGAGCCAAGGGATTTGGGCTGCCCTGCCTAAATGGGGCTTAGTAACCCATGGCCAGAATCTCTCTAAGGGAGAGGGAAGCCAGCAAGGGTAATCTACTCATCAAGAGAGCAGTCAAAGACTTAAGTCTTGCATTCTTCCTCTAAGAGGGTGAGAAACTGTTTTTGCAATCTGTAGTTCAAAGACTCCCGAATGGAGAAGGTAATTGTATTTATTACTTTTTTTTTTAATTACATTGCACACAGAAGATTGCAGGTAGATACTCGTTGCTGAAGTTTGTCATAATTTCAGTTGACGGTGTTAAATCAGGATTAATTCTAAGGCTGTATAGTATATTTTTCTTTAAATAAAGAAAATGACAAGTTATTTTACAGGCTTATCTTCTGACATCAACTGTTACAAACTTCTCTGCAGGATTATTTCTACTTACAGAGGTTGTCCTGCTGGGACATGACCTGGCAAAAGAAGGCAACTAATACTGTGCTAAACAAACTTAGCAGTCAGCATGCCCAGAGCCTGGCACTTTGAAAGCTGCAAACATGCTCAGTATTACAAGGTTTTCTTTCTTTTGACAACATAAAGAAAAAAGCAAAACAACAAAAAAAAATCACCCTATGTTTTTCTTTTACGAAGATAACGAATTTTGGAAAACAAAGAAAATACATCAGATATAAGTGGCTACTGGGGGGAGGGGGGGTGTGGAGGAACCAAACAGGAAAAAAAGAGAAGAAAAACAAACAAACAAACAAAACCCCCAGAAAACAGACAAAAACCAAAACCAAGCTAGAATTATTCACTTAATGTTTTCTAGGCATCTTCTCCAAATACATATATATACTTATATGACATTCATTCAAAAGGAAATCATTGCAGTATTGAAGTTGAATATTTAGGAAAACTAGTTTGCATAACAGTGAAGGTAGTCAATCTGTTTAATGCTTTGCTTTGTTTCCCTGTTGCTGCCAATGTTCTGAGGTACAGGAATGAGCATTTCATCTGTAGAAAACAGAAAATGTAGACAGACTTGTAGACCTCTAGGCTGGTAGAAAGGGAAATTTGCCATACTGAAGTCAACAACTCCCTTGAAAGGAGCTTAAGAACAAGAGAAGTGCTAGAACAGTGCTTCCATGAAAATAATGAACAAAGAAGACAAGGTAAATAATATCAAAGTAACACTGATCCTCTGAGCATGATGTGATTGATATTTCAGAGACAGGCTGCCCTGTCAGAAAGTCACCTGCTCCACTGTGTTGCCATGGAGGAATAGCATGGACAGAGTACAGTTTGAAAAAAAAGCCCAACATTTCTGTTCGCTTCCAGTGGTGTGAAACTGTAGCAACTTTGAAACACAATGCCAAGCGTGGGTCGTATTCGTCTCTTCCACATGCTGCCTTCTCGCTGTGGAAACGCGCAGAAGCGTAGAAAAGGAAGACAGCAGCAGCTAAGTTCCTAAGAGGCACGCGGAGAGGCACTTTGAAGGCTTCCTCTTCTTACAGGGCACCTGCTGCTGGTTCTGTACCTTCATCCTCTTCATATAGACCCAGAAGATTTGCAGCATTTCAAAGTCCAGCCTTATGCTGCCCCATGAAAACTCTTCTTCCGTGAGCACAGTGATTTTTGAAACTACCATTTCAACCTTTCTGATGTTTTTGAATATGTAACCTGAAATCTATGTCTGTCATGATTTATTTATATAGTTCAGGATATAGCTCACTCTCCATTTTCAGTATCATCTCTTCTACTACTTTGAAAGTAACGAGGAAAAAAAAAAAAATTGACAGTTAAAGTATCCTTAGGTTTTTCTGTAACAGATTTCAGTTTCCAGAGCATAAAGAACAGATGCTCCTGTTGACTTGTGCTTTGAGTTCTGTGTGTTGGGGGAGAGGAGGAGGAGGGGTACTTTGGCATTTTCCTAAATAGGCTTTCAGAGTTCATCCTGCATCAGTTTTCCCTGCTCCTGCAGGTTTCAGTACCACTGAGGGGTTCCATCCATGAGTTACCTTGGGTTTTTTCTGTGTTTGGCATACGTTGTTTTCTTATTAAAAGTAATTAAATCTAAATGATGAAAATAAACTAGGAATAGGCAAGTATCCTATTTCTATCAATGAAGAAATTAATTTTTTTCTCTTTTTTCCCCTTCATGAAAACAGCAACTCCTGACTTTCAAATGGCTCTTCATCCAGGGATCTTAAAACTCGTCAAGTACAAAGGTCTCCTTTCAGAGCTGGAGCAGATGAAGGACAAATGCATGACCAAAATCTCTTCCACAGAGTACAAGAAAAGTTCTAAAAACTAGCAGTCACTAATTCATGTGCCCCCCCCACTAAAGGCACTGGATGGTTCTTAGGAAACTGAAACTTTTGGAGGGGTATGGAACACGCAAGCATAAATGGTAAATCTTCTGCTTTTTCCTTTGGGTATACTCCTTCCACATTCTGGAAGGGTCTCTGACTACCTTTGGAGTGGCCTGAAAACTTGCTTTACTCTGATAATCTTAGCAGAGATCCAGTAGTAAGAATGACAGCACTAATGGTGATCGGTTTGTATTTGATCTGGATACCTGCCTGTCAGAAATTAATTGGAACAACTTGGTCTTTCAGGGATTAAGCTGAGGGAGAAAAACAATCTGTCAGTTTCAAGCAATGCTTAATTAATATTTTTGCATTTTACAAAAATTAATTTTCTAAAGTCCAGATTCTGAATTCACTGAGAATAACCTTTGTGGGTTTCAATGGCAGTTTTGCAAGAGCAAAGGCTGTATTTCCACATATCATGAACAGGGAAATGTGAGTGCAGGGTAATGTGAAATATAAGAGAAGGCTACTTCTAGAAGGTTTCCCAGACAGTTTTCCTGGAGAGAAAACAGTTTGTCTGAGACTTGACAGACCTGACAGACCTGAAGTCTGAGGGTGTACACGACATTCTTTAAGGGCAACACTAGGTCTTGTATTTTATGCTTGGGTTTGTGGGTTGGTTTTTTTTGTTGTTTTTTTTCTAGAGACTAGCTTACCTTCTGGAAAACACCTGTTTTTGCGGTTTTGCCACAATGTTTGCTTTTAACTAAGGAAATGTTAAGCAGAAGTTTGAATATTCTCTTATCTTTATTTGTCCCTGGTTTTGCTTTTTTCTTTGCTTCTATGTATGAGAATGTGCATTTGGAGCAGAGGTTGATTTAGCAAACATGTCACAGTTCACCTTCTGTTGTTTCATGAGTCACCAGCAGTCCATGAACTACAGGCTGAAAACCAATTTAATGCACTGGGCTGGAGCCCTCTCCCTGTTTTATGATGCAGAGCAGCAGGACAAAATTTTGGCCTGATGTTCAAAACTGGAGAGAAATAGAGGGAGAGGTTTGGCTGACCATATCTGTTAGAGTGCCATGAGTACTGATTTCTTGGCTAGCGGGTAATGGCCTGCTCATTCCCTGCACAACTAGAGGATTTGCTGCAGCAGCTGAGGAGTCTTGTGCATAGGCTGAGGTGCCTACTGGAAGGTACACACACTGTTCTGTATGTCCTCATGGCCGTTTCCCCATGGCTTAGGCAGCCTTTGATGTGTAAGTAGTGAGCATTGTTTAATAATTAAGTTCTGAATTCACAGAACTGATTATTTGCTTGTTAAAAGTATTCATTTTGTTTCTGTCTTTCTTTAAAGCATTCTAGATACTGGTGCAGCTCTCTGGAATTTTAATTACTTTTTTCATGAGCTTGGTCACTTTGCTACGTCACTAGGATTCAGAAAACATTCTTAGGATTTGAGATGCTCAGAGTCCCTGGTATCGCTACTACAGTATGCACCTTTATTGTACTGTTTTTCAAACTATAAGCATATCAATGAATTTCCAGGACAGCCATTTCTGTTGAAGATCTATTTTCAGTGCTCAAAAGGGATGATGGTTTCTCACTGTGGAGTTGGGAGATCAGGCAGGAAGGAGATCACTTGTTAATGAAAGCAAAAGCAAAACTGATCCCTTAGCGAAAGAGTCAGGGAAAATAGCCAAGGTTCCGGAGCTTTCAAGTCTAGGGAAATCCTCAGCCAAGGGAAACCTGAGGATCAGAATTGTAAAAGTAGGACAGATGGTCTTCCTTGTTAAAACCCTGGGAAGGTGTGAATTTCCTAGCATCTGTGCTCTAGTGATTATTCTTTTCTGTCCCTAGCAGTGTGTGATGCTTCCCTGCTCGGTAAGTGGAAATCACCATTCACCTTACATGTAGTAGCCCTGCAGTAGGAAGGAAACCGACCAGCCTTGCTAGCCAGGCCCTTTAAAATCATAAAGATAGCCATCTGGATGTATAGTACAAGGAGCAGAAGCTTAGGAAATTCTCATATACACTCACATACTGTGTCATCTCTTCTATATAGAATCAACTCTTGCTGCTTGTATGTTTTATATTCTGAAAGTGAATCAGGAAGTTATGGGTTATTTTAAATCTGTATGTAACTTCTTTCAGTGTCATCATCTAGCCAAAATGGAATCGACTAAAATATATTTAGACTAGATCCTGGCTTATTGAACCATAAACTGATTAGGTCACTAAGAGGAGCTGCTTAAAGTATAGTGGTTTCTCCTTTTTTGATGTCTTTCTAGATGGTCAAATACCTAAATCAATAACTGAATATCAGATAAAGTATTAGTGGCAGGAAGACAGATTGTATTAATATGGATGCAATCATACATATGAAAAACATTACAGAATAATGAAGGTAAATGCAAAAACAATTGAGGCAATGACAGGTTTATTGTCCCTTACTTATGGGGTTTTTTTACAGTACATAAACTCTGCTTTCAGTTCTTCATGGTAAGATATCATATGAAGACTAATCATTTTCCTGTCACCATCAGATCCTTTCAGCAAATGTCTATAACTTAAACATACCTTGATGGGTTTTAGATATATTAACAGCCAACATGACCCACAAACTGATTTGATCTGATGGCTTAAAAAATAATTTAAATGAAAGAGTATATTTAGGAATTGACAGAAAGAAAGTTCAATGTGAAGTTCAATGTAAATCTGTCCATTTTCTGGAGGAATCTCTTTCATTATTAAGGCTAATACTTCCTGCCAACTTTCTGTTGAGATACTTACTGCAAACCTGATTCTCTGCTTATCATTGTCTTTGGAAAGATTCCCCACCCTCCAACACTCAATTTTTGTACCTCTGACTTACGAGTCTGGACCTCATTGACTTCTCAAACTCTGGATTAGGTCCTGAGTAGCTTTGCCTGCTTTTCAAGAGCTTAGCTGGAAATTAAAATCTTCATCATATTATTAGGAATAAGTGTGGGTCTAATTTTCTCCATCTATACCTAGACTAAAGAGTATCTTTAAAGTTCTAGTTATTCTTATGCAGAGAAGGGATTCAGTTGCTGAACGCCTTCCCCTCAGCTCTGTACCTTGAGAATCTGCAGAGGAGGAGGGGGGCCAGGAGTCAGCATCCCCAACTTCCTCTTTCAGCTGATATTGTGGGAAACCCAAAGATCCTGTGCTGAGTATCACAGTAGATGCAGGGAGAGCTGTACCATAATCCCCATTTCCCCACCACACAGATGAACCCAAAGCTTTACTTGTTTTTTTCAGCTCTGTTTACAAAATAGAGTTGACCATGAGAGAATTGTTAGTAACTGGTAGCTTCTTTTCCCCCCTGCCCCCCATCCACCCCCAATCCATCTCTGGTTACCATGCCAGTTTGGAAGAAGAATATGTTGTACTTCTGAAAATTTCCTCTATTTCTTTAATTAACAAAATAACAACACTTTTCCAAAGCCATTTGAGGCTTTTGAGCTTGAGAGCCATGTTCTTAAAATTCTAGGATTTGATGTTATTTTACTGCCACTGATCTCTAGTGAACACCATGAATTTTAGTTTGTCATTTCTCTAGTAACAAAAAAAGCACACAGAATTTTGTGCATAAGAGATTCACTTAACAAGTTATTGTGGTTAAAAAAGTCACATCAGAAAAGAGTAGTCTAGGTCTAGCAGTTAATGAATGCTGCGATACCTATGAAACGTTATCTCAGATCAGTGATGTTTGCTATAGCTTATTTGTATTACAGGTGTGGCAACAGGATTACAAATTATCCTGGATTTTTATTGATGCAGGCATTATTTACGAAGGTGTAGAAAAGTTACGGCCTTGTAAAGTGTGCGAATCTACTGGACAAGAAAGAAATGAAAGATTATTAATTTTGAAGTAAGGAAAATTAAAGGACTACCTGTAGGTTGCATAAGAAGCTATGAACTTAATTGTAATCTGTCAGGCTAATCCAAGTTTTGAATAGTCTCATACATTTTCACATTTAATATTCTGGCACAAAACAATTGAAAAATGCTCTTTCAAGAGTAACTAGGTAGCTGGGTTTCCTAAAGAAATGAGAATTTGCAGTTTTGTTTTAGTGGTTTTTGAGCTCATTGGCCAATTTCAGTCAAGTTTGACAGGAGGCTGGCGGCCTTAGAAAGCATAAGTTTTCATGAAAATATTCATTGTTGAGTAAAGTGAAACTGCAGAATGAGCTGCTTTAGTGTCAGACATTGGGGAATCATGGAAGAACAAAAAAATACTACTATAGCAGGAAAAGCTTCAGACATGAGCAGGTAATCCATGGGAAGCCAGAATTCATTTGTCTTGTACAAGAAATGACTTGTTTTTCTTGAGAGACTGTAGTTTGGTGTCATTTGAAGTGGACTTCTTACTTTATTAAACTTGTGTTTGAAAAAACTCGAGGGTGCATTGTTTGATTGTGGTGGACGAGAGGGAAACTCTGGTATGGCATGAGATAAGCCCTATGCTCCACTCCCCCATATTTACTCCGTGACAGTGTTGGGGCTATGGCAGTGGAGCATCTCCTTCCCAAGGACATCCTGGCAGAGTGAGGGGAGAAGGCAGAGGAGGTCCTTGCTCAGTCCCAAGCAGGGAGTTTCAGTATTCGCTGTGTCGTTCAGTGTAACCTGTGCCTCAAGGATCTCATTTTAAAGCAACATCTAGGGTAAAGTATTTACTAAACCCCAACAGGCAGCACTTAGTGTTAGGAAAAAGGACTTTGAGAAGTATTGGTGATAAAATCTGAGTGACTGTTATACCTTAACTTATATTTTCAAAGTTGTCTTTTTAAGGAGGGGAAAATTAGGGGTGTTGGAGAACACAAAACTCTATTTCTAGGATCTCCAAAACTGGAGGGAGCGAACCACTGCTGTAGGTTTCATGGTTTGATAACATCCCCTTAAAATAACTTTGTTATTCTCCTCACATGATTAGCTGTCTTCCTCATTCAATGTGAAGCATCTTTTTTTTTTTCCGACTTTTTTTCTGACAGTGTATTTCTATCACAAAACGGTGGGGATTTAGACTTCTAGGTTCCAGCCACTATGATAAGAATCAAGCAGTAAAATTCTGCTCATTGCTTTGAAACAGTGCTTTGTGTATTCTATTATACCAGTGTCAGATCTGTGCTCCGATACTCTGTCACTATCACCCACTTCTCTGCCACAGACAGTTAAACACAGAGATGTATCAAGAGCTGGAAAACAGATCTGTTAATAGTACAGAGGTTTCCATTTATTTGTCAAGTCCTTCTTTATTTCTTACGATGAAAGTCATAATTGAAAAAAACAGCTCTTTTTCCCATGTGAAAGATAACAGGACATTTGCAATTTAACCTGGTAAACAACTGTGTGTGTAGTGGAAGCAATCGCAAGGTCTGTGCGATCAGGGAATGGTTCAGAACTGATGTGATGGTGCCAATTCCTTTAAAGAGAGGGTCAGAAAGGAAATTCTTGGAATTTTTCCTTTCAGGTTAGCACACGTTAATTTTTGTTCCCTTTCAGTGCAGGAGGTTTACAGAGCGGGGGAAAATGGACGTGTGGAGAGCTTAGTCTGGTAACAGAAACAAGAACAGTGTCTAGCTGTCTTGAACATTAGTACTGACACTTAAATTAAGACATTGATTCAGCATGAATTTAGCAATGTGGCACTGCAACTATTGAGCACAAACACACTGTCTCTTATGTGACACCTCAGCTGGGATGGCTTTTTTCCTACAAGTTGCTTGCACAGTCTGTAAGTTTGGAAACACTATAGTGATCTCTATATCAGTGATATAGTGGCTCCTTTTTGGCCATAGTTAAGTTTTATTCAGTATTTAAAGTTCTCTTTCAGCCATGTCTCTGCAGAATAATCAATCAGTGCTGACCAGTGCTTGTTCATGTTCGTTAACAGCAGTCCTACTGTTTTTAGAAGGTGAATAATTGTACAATATGCAAAATACCACTCTGTCGTTGCCCTTGACTCTTCAATATGAGAAGCCTTTGAATGGTTCACTGATACTTCTATGACTTGGCTAGTTCTAAAACATATGATTCCTTAAGCACTCTCACAAAATGAGTATTCACAGCACGAACATGTGAAATGACAGTGTGCGTAGAAATCTGGTGGGGAGCCAGAACCATCTCTGCCAACGGGTGTTTGGAAAGTCTCGCTGGTTATGGCTAAAAGTCTTGCTAAAGTTCTCTAA
This sequence comes from Cariama cristata, assembly GCF_000690535.1. NCBI lineage: Eukaryota > Metazoa > Chordata > Aves > Cariamiformes > Cariamidae > Cariama > Cariama cristata. Next base: position 50,934 of record NW_009620407.1, on the reverse strand, counting down.
GGGAGAAGCTAAAAGTGTACAACTCCCTAGCAGAGGTATCTTTCTAGGCAGAAAATGTGAATGAATCTACCGTGTAACAGCTTCTGTTCACCAATTGAACCTAAAGAAGAAGCTAGAGCTAGCAAAAATTTGGCTGAGTTAGCTGCACTGGGATGAACTTAGACACACACTGCTTAGGAGGAAGGCATAAGACACATGCACGAATTGTTCTCAGGAACTTCTCCCTTGAAGTGATCATCCTAGGACAATGAACAAGATTTTCAATAACAGTAACTGCGAATGCCCCTGGCTCCATTAGAGCTGGAACTGACTTGGGTCAAGGGTTTACAGAGCACTTAACTCATCTTAAAATGATGTTGCTAGGTGCTACAGTGATTAGAATCACACTGTATTGAAAATTGGATGGACAAAGTCATAATTGTGGTGTGATTAATTGAGATGGATTAATCTATTCCCACAGGTTTATCGGCTTATGGTCGATGAGATAGAAATGAATGTAATTAGCTAAACATCACGAATGAAGAAACTTTTTCTTCTCAGTGAGCAATATGCTCTTCTGAGAGCAATTATGACTTAGTTCTGCAAGGTGCCTAATAAATACAGCTTTGAGACCACTGACGATGTTTAAGACTTTGAAGGATTGAACCCTTTGTATTCAGAACATAGTTAAAGGCTTAGTTTAGCCTATGAGAAAAATCAGTTTGTCTGGTTGTCCTTTCACTACTTTTACTATAGATATGTACATGAGATACTTCTATCAAAGGATTAAATCAAATACTTAGAGGCTAATTCTCTCAGCTTTACTGAGATAGTCAATGATTTATTGTTCTTAGTTTATACAGATAAGAATTCTCACCAGTTATTCTCTCAACAGATGGTCACATAACCTGTGAAAAAGGTTGTCAGTCAAAAACCTCTCTTAAAACTGCATTTTTATTGCAATTAGGTACTCTGTGTAAAGCATCAGTCTTTTCCTGTTTGCCAGGAATCATTCATATTTTAAACCAGTGTATGAGAGCAGTAAAGGTATTTGGGCGGGGGAGGGAAATGGAGCTGTGGAGAGAAGTTTTATTCCTTGGAGCATCTGACCTTTGCGCATGGGCGGACCTGGTTCTTTGACAGTGTGTCACACTGAAGTCTGAATGTTGGTTCCCTCGACACCTCACCCTCGTTTTCCCTCTGCTGAGATGGTGCTTTCATTACACAGATAAACTTGTGTTGCACTGCATGTTTCCCTGCATTATTACCCCTTCAAAAGTTATGGCGACGAGTGACTGCACTTACAGTATCCTTCAAGAAAGTTGGTAAAGAAAGGATCAGTGCCTATTGTGCTATGTACTGTGTATTTGTATAAATAGTTTCTTGGTGCACTGCGAAGATTTCATGGAAAAACTCTCAAGACAACTCAGGTAATCTGGGGAACGGAGAGAAATCTCCACCTCCAAGAAGTGCCCCTGACTGAATGAAATTAGGAGAACAGGCTTGGACCAATTTAAGCATGTTGTAGCCTGAAACAGTTGACCAACGGGTACACTGGAATACCTTGAGCAGCTTCCTGAAATGCTATGTTCATGTCCCAAAAAATAGTGCTAGATCCATGCTTTCTTGCTTTAAAAATAAAGATGGTGTTTTCATATGCCTCTCTTTCCATCGCTGCATCTCTTAAAACCTTATCTGAAGATGCCTGTTTTTCTGGGGAGATGGAGAAACATTTTATAGGCATGTGGCTGGGTTGCTTCTGAACTGATGATGTTAATGGTGCAGAGAAGTTTTAATGGCTCTTCAGAGCTCCAGGGGAGGGAAGGTTTCACTGAGAAAATGTGTGTACGTAGGCCTATTATGTCTGACCTGCTTGTCCTGGATCTGCTTTATGGCCAATGGAGAGAAACAGGCACTTCTTGTTGTAATTCATCTCATCTGGGAAAAAAAGTAGTCTAAAATGGATCAGGTAATTGGGCCCTGAAGTACTTATTTCTCACTGTTGATTACAAAGAGAGTCTAAGGTGACAGGCTGAGCTGCTGACATCTTTGCTGTAGATTTCTAAAGTGAAGTGAAATAAATCAGCCTTGGAAATAAATGGAAAATGAATCCCACTTTGGCCACAAACATAATTTTGTTCCTGTTCTTGACTCTTTGGACTTTAACAACCAGGCTGTTTTATGTACTTCCTTCCACCCCAAAGTATACACCCAACACTAGCCAGAGGATTAAAACCAAGCAAGCTCCGATAACAGTAAGTCTTTCCACTCACTTCTCTGGCTTTGTATCTTTCTTGTAGTCTGTTAGGTTTTTTTGTGTTGCAGGGATGTTTTTTGGTTGACTGGCTTGTTTTTTTGAACAAATGAATTCTCTTGAGTCCTGGAAACATTTTTGAATGAAATGGATTTGGAGGTGATGGTTTTGCCTCTGTGGCCGGGGAACGTTAGCATAACCCTTGCCCGTCCTGGAAGCTGGGGACCAGGAAGCATCAAACGGTCCTGGGCACAGCCAAAACACTGTATGCTGAAGTACAGATCCATGTCTGGCACTCAAGATTCTGAGTCTTGAATGAACCTGCCAGAGTCCTGTGGGTTGTGAGGTCTCTAATGGGCTGAGCTCACACTGCACCTTCTCCCCTGCTGAGCTCTGTGCTCAGCTGCTTTTATTTTGTAGTCAAACCTGGAAAAATACATATCACTGGGAGAAAACTTTTGCTGTGCAAACAAATGTGTACACATGTGCCCATGCATGTACATAAAATGTGACTGCAGAAGCCTTGTCTTACTAAGAAATCACAGAATCATGGAATGGTTGGGGTTGGAAGGGACCTCTGGAGATCATCCACTTCAACCCTCCTGCCAAAGCAGGGTCACCTACAGCAGGTTGCACAGGAACCCGCATCCAGGCAGGTTTTGATTATCTCCAGAGAAGGAGACACCAAAGCCTCTCTGGGCAGCCTGTGCCAGTGCTCTGCCACCCTCAAAGCACGGAAGTTCTTCCTCATATTCAGGTAGAACTTCCCAAGTTTCAGTTTGTGCCCGTTGCCCCTTAACCTGTCTCTGGGCACCACTGAAAAGAATCTGGCCCCATCCTCTTGACACTCACCCTTAAGGTATTTATAAGCATCAATCAGATCCCCTCTCAGTCTTCTCTTCTCCAGGCTGAACAGACCCAGTTCCCTCATCCTTTCCTCATAAGGCAGGTGCTCCGGTCCCCTCATCATCTTCGTTGCCCTCCGCGGGACTCTCTCCAGTAGTTCCTTGTCTTGAACTGGGGAGCCCAGAACTGGACACAGCACTCCAGATGTGGCCTCACCAGGGCAGAGCAGAGGGGGAGGAGAACCTCCCTTGACCTGCTGGCCACACTCTTCCTCATGCACCCCAGGATACCATTGACCTTCTGGGCCACGAGGGCACATTCCTGGCTCATGGGCAACTTGTCCTCCAGGACTCCCAGGTCCTTCTCCGTCGAGCTGCTCTCCAGCAGGTCAGCCCCTAGCCTGTACTGGTGCATGGGGTTATTCCTCCCGAGGAGGAATCAAGATAGTTGCTTGCTAGCTCTTTTTGGTTTTGTGGTGGTGTTTTGGTGTTTTGGTTTTGGGTTTTTGGTTTTTTTTTTTTTGTTTTTTTTTTTGGGGGGGGGGGGTTTGGTTCGGAAACGGGGGGAAAAAAAAATGCAAAAGTGGTAGCACAGTAAATGTATCCACGAGGAGGATGCAATGCCGTAGTGCTGTGCTTGTTTTCTGAACGTGACCCTGTGAAGAAATGCTGTGTGACCCTGCAGCGTTTGGCTGTTTTGCTGTCTGGCTGTTTGGGGTTGCCACCTGCTGGAAAAATTACTACATAGCGTGCTTTTTCGTCTTCCTGGAAGGAGATGAAAGTACAGATGAGCTGCAAAACTACATAAGGGGTTTTTTTCTGGTTAAATGATTTCATTTTTTTTCTTGGAAATTTATTTTGAGTGTGGCTATAGTTATTATCTTTCTTAAGTATAATTTATGTGGTTTTACTGCTGTCTGTTTTTTGCAGATTATGTAAATCACCAAATATTCAAAGACCAATGCTTAAATTGTATAAATTGCCAAGGCCCAGTTCTCATTTATTGCAGTTGTTTTTTAACCACTGTAACAATCGTTTTTTCAAAAGGACCTAAAGGTCCTGAATTTAGCAATCCTGTTAGAACTCAAGGGTTTCAAATTGCCTGTAGCAGCTTTGGAGAGCTGATTCTGAAATGCATTTCAAAAGCTGTTCAAGACATAAAAAAAACCAAAGCATTTTTATGCCCAGAGTTGAAATCAGCATGCAAAGACACCATATATTGAACCACCTTTATTTTGTCTAAGGAAGATGCCTTTCTTGTTCATTTTTCAATGTAACATCCTCCAGAGCATGACTGAGATGACATAAGGAGGTAGGTTCTCTGGATTTCCTCCTGGAATGAAGTGTGAATGCCTAAAAGCCCATGTTGTTTCTGTCTCAAGCTCACACAACTTATGGTGATTTGCAAGTTGTCATAGTAATAGTGCTACTGTAGGGTCATTAGGCACTGGAATGGGCTGCCCAGGGAGGTGGTGGAGTCACCATCCCTGGAGGTGTTTAAGAAAAGCCTGGACGTGGCACTTAGTGCCATGGTCTAGCTGACATGGTGTTGTTAGGGCAAAGGTTGGACTCGATCCCAGAGATCTCTTCCAACCAAATCCATTTTGTAGTAACCGCCCATACACATGTTCCTGCTCCGTTGGCTCCCTTTACATACACAACCTCTGCTAGCTTGAAGATCTTTGGCACCATAGGGCATTAAAAGCTTGCACCTCTGCTGTTCAAATGCAGCGATGTGTAGCAAACGTGCCAGGGGGCTGAGGAGATGCTCTTTGTTCAGAAAGGTGTAAGGTCCCCATGGGACCTGCTTGTGTGTGCTACAGCTCTCTGCTGACTGCTGCCAGTCAACACAGACCTGCTGGTTGAAGCAGGTCAGCTTCAACAAACAGGCAACGGGGAGCGATGAGGAGGGGGCAGTGGTGGTGACAGAGTTTGGTGGCCCTTTGCTAGCCCCCAGCAAGTGGGGTGTGCATGGAAGAGGTGGCCTTGAAGATCGCATTGCTATTTAAGTGATCACTTGTAAGTCCCAGCTTAATGTTGCCAGCCTGTTTCAGGAGCTAATCTCATTGTCTTCTGCATAACATGTGCTTTTGCACAGTATAATAATCAGCAATCTCCTGGTAATTAATAATTTAAAATTGTGTAGAGTGTGTGCTATTTGCTGCCTGAGCAGCGATTAGATGACTTGTGAAGAGGGAGCTGGTTATGGAAGAGGTCTGAGACCTCTTGTGGGAATCTCAGGGAAGGGGAGACATTTCAAATGACTCATGTGAGCACCTGCAAGTCAGATGCTTGAAAAGGACTTGCCGTAGCAGGGTGGTTTTATTGAAGGCCATGAAGTCTGTGCTGTTTGGTCCTGCTCCACACCATTGTGCATGCCTGTCATTTGCCCCTATATGACACAAAATTTATTTTCAGGTGGATTTAGCTGGATCTGTGCGTATGGGCTCACGGGGCAGTTCTGCAAGGGGACCTGCTTTCCATTCTCTCCTCTCCACATGGAGATAGGGACAGGGCACACGCGGGGTTCCCTCTGCCTCTTTTTTTTTTTCTTTTTTTCTTTTTTTTTTTCGGCTCTCCCTCCACTTCATGGAAGGGTATTTTTCCACTTCTCTCTCCACTTCCCCTGTTGAGGTATGTGAGGACTGGAGGTGGGGCAGGTGACTCCTTGGCCTTCAACTTTGGCTTTTTCAAGGCATTATAATAAATGTCTATTCCTTTAATGAAAAATGGGTTGAGTTATAGCTAGGGTTGCCTGTTGTTACGGCTTCCCAGCCCTTTGTCTGATTGTGTGTTGCTAGTGGTTATTTATAGCTGTCAGGCTTTGACAAATCAGGATGAAATTTTTCATGCTTAGTGGGAGTCTCAGATGAATTTTTATGGACAGTTTCACCAATTCCACTTTTTATGAGAAAAGGCAAGGGAAATTACTTTGATCATGTTTAAAAAAACACCAAAACAAACAAAAAAATCCTCTTGAATTGTGTCTGTTTCTTCCCCATGCTTAAAATTTGGAATATGGAGAGATGTGTTTTAATATCCCTTTGAAAATAGGGGCAAACTAGAGAAGACAGGGCAAAAAGGGGTCAAACATATGAAAAATTGGCAGTGAAGATTGTGTATGTTTGTGCCACTAAAGCCTTCTCCAGGATATGTTTATATTGAAGAGGTTAGGTGAAGGTATCCTTAATTTTGAGGTATCTGCTTTTTGAGTATTTGACTTTGCAGATATGGTATGTGCCTAGGCTAGAGCAGATAATTGTTTTGATTTGCTTGTAACTAGTAGGTCTACAGTAAACAATAGAAGTTGACCTATTAATATGTCAAAAAAGTTACTCTGAAGATAGGACTCACAATATTTTCTTAAATATTTTTGCTCTGTTACAGTGCAACCAATACCACAAAGATTGCCATTCTGCTCAGAAGAAAATGCAGGTGCCTATGTGGAACTGTACAAAGGACTGTGCGCAGCCCCGGCAGAGCTGGAGGTCAAAGGCTGTGTGTTAACACAACTGCATCATGTTATAGTAGCATCTATCACTGTGGCCAGTGCTTTAGCAGACACCATGGACCCCTTACACTTCTCGCTGCTTCACAACTAAGGAACATGTACGACTATTGTATGTTTCAGGTCTGGCATATGGCATTGACTTTGGATAGATGCTGAATATGCCATTTAATCGAGGAGGAGGGGAGTTGAAAAGAAGGAAGACCATGTTGCTGGCCACAGGAGAATGTTATGCACTCACACCTGTATTTTAAGGGTCCGGGGGGAGGCAAATCTCTCCCTTCTTCACTGAATGTACATGAGATACTTTTGAAAGCAGTCTAAATAGCTGCCACTGAAAGCCTAAAGCTTTCAAAGATTGTACCTTGGTGCTCCCTAAGAACTGTAGCTCACCACTGAAATACAGTCATCCTCAGCATCCAGTCCCAGGCCTCTAAGCCCTGAATAGAAATGGCCCAGTTTTAAAGACTACAGTGCAATGAATGAGACTGCTGAGACCAGAAACGTCATGCTCTCAGCAACTAGCTCGTGGCTCTAGGGCTGCCCTTGGACCGTGTCGGAACAGCTACCAATTTCTTAGCTTTCAGAAGAAATCAATTGCTCCAGGCATTGGCATTGTGTATGGCCCTGGCTTGATAGGTAGGAGCAAAGGCATACGTTTTTTATCTTTCTTAAATAACAATTAAATGTTCACAATAAAAACAGACAAATGCTCAAAACCGAGCATGATACTTTTCAAAAAATTTGGCCGTTATTAAACTTTTTCCTTTCTGTAGGTATTCAGATTGGCAGTTGAGGAAAGTGGAACTAGCTGCTATGTTTGAACAGACCCATAGTCCAGCTTTCACATAATTCACTTTCTTCTATTTAAGGAAAGGGAGGGTAATTCTTTCCTTGTCTATATACAGGTTTCAGTGTTAACTTTCCAAAAGTGACCTGTATGCAGGATGGTGTTTGGGCGTGTATGAAGTTTGGAATAGAGGCTCTAAAATCCCCAAACCAACTTGCTAAAGGGTGGTAAACTTTCAAACTGGAAGATTTTAACAATATTGTCTCTGAAAACAGTAGTCAAAATCGTTATTTCAAATGGTATTTCAGATTTAATTTGCATCAGTGTAAGAACAGTAAAAAACCCTTGCCTGACAGTTAAGTACAAACGGATATTTATATTCTGTACCAGTTACCATACTGCCCTCACATGCCCTGGTATCTCAGTGTTCTCGATGCTTTACAGTCCTGTGCTTAATCATATGACCAAGATGTGTCAAAGTATTTTATTTTATTACTTCTATTATACCATTTTTGCTAATATTTTGGTTTCTTCAGCTTTTCTCAAAATGTCTAACATTCATGAAAACTATTAAATTATTAGTTCAGAGTGTCCTTTCATAGAATTAATAAATATCTGAATTTTGAAAGAGGCTTTTTTATTTTGGATATATTTGTGACACAAGCACGCTCTCAGCTCTACCTCTCTGTCCAAAGCAAAGCTGTGAAGTATGTGCATATATTTGTATATAAACAAATACATGTTGTAAACTTTTACTGGTTTTGCCCATGGATTTCCTATGCTTACAAGATGACTCTTGAGCATGGAAGAATTCTGATCTTGCAGAAGCTACCTTCTGAGAGCTGACAGGCTGGCAGTGAAAACCAAGCACACTGCCAAAACTACTGTTAGAAAGAATAGTAACCTTGTTTTTAACATGTAGGTTAATGTAAGAATGTGGAAAATCCTACCGGATTATTTATGTGTTTAAATCCAAACTCATACTAAAATGCTGTCTTGCCTAGCTTGGTTATGGTAAATAGCTTTGTGTCAGCATATACCTCCTTTCTAATATCGCTCTAGTACCTTTCACTACAGAGGTGATACTTTTGAAATAGACATCACCTAGGGTGATATTTTACTGGATTATATAATTCTTCACCTTTGTGCAAATAGCAAAAATTAAATAAGCAATCTTTACCTAAGAATGATTATTTAATGCAAAGCTATTAATAAAATCCTCTGACAGGTGGAGGTACTTAGTAATATCAATTAGTTCTCTCTTTAGAGATGAAGTATTCATTTTATAAATTTATTTATTCTCTATATAAAGTTTGTTGCCTCTTGAAAAATGGGCTGCTATTGGGAATACATCATGCTATTCATTTAGAAGAATATTCTGTAGATGATATGGACGTACTTTCAACCGTTTTGGGGAAAAAGAACAAGTGGTTATGTTTTGCAAACATGAAGATGAGTCTGAGTGTTGGATTAAGAAAAAGATTAAGAAATGGCTTTGTGGAAATCTTCTGCTCAGGTACCGCATTTGCTATGTGGAGACGATAGGTTATCATAGGCATTACTAGCAATATATTTTTTTTTTACTATAATGCCGTATTTCTTAGTTAGCTTTCTGTGTTAAAGCTTTTGTGAACTCAAAGGTAATTTGTTTCAGGCTAGTATAAAACAGTCACTGAGAGTGGTAGAATTTCATTGTAAGGATTTAATTCATCATCCAGATTGCTTGGCTGATGATCTGCATGAAGGGTGTATAGCAGAATAAATAACAACAGCTGTGAATCACATCAGCATGGGGATGCTAAAAAGAATCAAATCTGTTTTTTCCCAGACATTTGGAAAAGTCATCATGCTGTCAGTGCACTGGAATAGAGACGAGCGAACTGATTTTGTGTTCCTTTCACTCTGCGTTGGGGCACAGGGTGCAAACGGGGCAGATGCCTGCATGCTTTCTGGCAAGGAGCAGTCAGGTAGTTCACCAGCTTTCTTAAACAGTAACCAGAAGACTGAAAATCAAAAGCTGGTGTTTATTCAGATCTAATGAAGCCTCTCTCTTGTGGGGAAGGTAGCTATTTAGTCAGCCTGAGACAATCCAAAGCGAAGTTCTGGTAGAAATCAACTTATTGTTTATAAAACTAGTGTTAAATAAAAGTAATTGAAATATTGTGGTATTACTATGATCTGCTTTCAGTAAATGCCAACTGGCAGAGAAGATAGTGGTGGTTTTTACCTTCACTATAGTTTTGTGACAGGGGATGTGCTGGGTTTTTTGTGACTTATTTTCATTGAGGAAACAGTAGTACACCTCCCAAATTAACTTCCAGTTAAATATAAAAAGATTAGACTGTACCTAATCTCTGAATGATTGTGGTAAAACTGACTTTCTTTCAGACATGCTAGCTCTTTTTTGAATATATTGTATATATTGGTTCAACTTGTAGTTTTAAGTTTTACTGAACAATAACAAAAAGGTGGTGTCCTGTAATGCAAGTGATTTTGCACTGTGTGATTGAGTAGTTGGAGGGAGCGTAGAAAATGGGATTGTAGCTAGTTCCAAGTTGGGGGGAAGCTGGGTCTAAAAAGAGGAGGAAACAAAAGAAACAAAGAGAAGTAACAAGGTGATAGAAAAGGGAAAAATTTTCTTATCTGTTTGGTCAACCAAAGAGTGTTGGGAAAATACAATCAACTAGATTACACTTTGCAGGGTAACGTGTTTGACATAGATGTTTGGCTTGAGGTTTTTCTTGTGGTTTATAACGAATTGTGTTACGGAAAGGTTAGTGAAAGTGACTTTTTCTTTTTCTTTTATTTTTTTTTTTTTAATTTTTCACTTGAACTGTTGAAGTCCACAACTGTAAATACATTTCATAATGCAGCGGTGGGGATATGGCACCATTATCAGTGCAGACCTCGAGACCATGCCGAACTCAAAGGTGTAGTTTGCAAACCATCTCCCTGTGCTTGATTCCCCTTTGCTTCTGAAAAGACTCAATTGTACTGATCTGAACTAGAGAGGGTCAATGGTGAGGGGAATTCTGTTAGCGCTCTTCTTACGCTGTGTTATGTGGATAAGGAGATAGTTTTGCCTCTGTATATTCACGCCCTTTGTCCAGGTAGTCTGTGTAGGACAGGTTAGTATTTCCTTGTATATAGCCCTTCTGGAGTGTGTAGTCTGCACAGAATCCTCTGTGTTACTGACTTGTTATTCAGCATCTTGCGTGGATAAATATTATTCTTGTAAAAGAACTTGGATAGTTTGACAGTGACTTATGAAGAGTGCTATTCGTGTTTCTTGGTGTTAAGTTATCGCAAGGGTTGGCTTATGTCTTCCTTGCATTTCCTTATTTCCCCTCATCCACTGCAGTATCATGGTAAATGGTATAAAAGGTGTAGAGAACGGTGGTCAGCTTGTGCACTCTGTTCCTTCCGTACCCCATCCTTGCTATGCAGTGGAAGCTGCAATGGTGAATGGTGGAATTGCACTGCAGTAAACTCCTTCCCCTCATAGGAAGAAGTGCATGGAGAAAAATCATGTTTAAAGTCCCTAGGTTGTGTGTATTGTGCTCTGTACTATGGTAGTCCCCTGACTTAATGCATCTTTTGCAAGAGTGTCCTAATGGAGACCTCTAAAAGCCCAGCTCCTGAGATACTGTGCATTCCCAGGGTAGGCATGGCCTGGGAGGTGAAGGAAAAGGGCATCACCTGGGATGATCCTTTAAGTTCCCCACGGGGCTTTTGCAGGCACTGAGGAATAACAAGCTGGGGAGTGCGTGACTGTTCTGGAGGGGAAGAAATCCCCATCCAAAAGGGAATTCCTACGAAGTTATCTAACTGCTGCACATTGCCTGCAAAATATAAGAGCTCCTGGGGTGGCCACGTCTCATGCTGATGCTCCCCAGGTGCCTACTGGACCCACAGGCTGGCCAACAGCCCAGGGGAGGTGGAAACTGGCCAACTGCCTCTTCCTGATGGTGGTGGAGTAGGAGGAAGGCCACCACATTGCATGACAGCTTCAGGTATGGTATGAAGCAGAGGAGGTCAGCCATAATTGAGCTATACTGAGAACCACGCTCCCTACCCACAGCCTACTGCTGCTTTCCCCACAGGGCTTCCTTGCGTGGGAAGAAAGAGGGGATTTTGAAGGTCTAAATGCTGTTGATCTAAACTTAGAATTTCATTTGCCCGGGGTGACTCTCTGTAAAGAAGCAGAAGGGCTCCTCTCTTCTGCTTCCCCCCTCTCACATACATGTTTGAGTTGTGCTTATTTAACACCTGGAAAATGGCAAAATATTTTATTTAAATATCTGCTCCTTCAGGCCATCACACCTGCTGGTACGCTGAGAAGCTTCTCACCATGTGTTACGTGTGTATCCTGTCAGATTAAAATGCAGTGCTGTGATTTAAAAAGAAATTTCAAAGCCCTGTTGTGCCTGCCTCCCAGCATGGTTTCCATAAGCATGCTACCTGCATGGTAGGGTGCTTTAAAAGGAGAGTGAAGCCCTAGTCATCAGAGCAGTAGTGTTGTGAAAGGGCTGTACATGCAGTTCCAACAAGAAGCATTAAAATACTTGCCTTGGGGAGAAAGTAACGCATCTGAATGCTTTCAAACAACAAGTAATTCTTATAGCTCTGTGCAAATTGTTTGTGACAATTGGTCTATTGTTATTTTTTTTAGTTCGGTTGTGTTTTGCTTTGGGAAGTTTCCCACTTTCCAACTTCTACTTAGCAATATTTTAAGAGGGGTGTGTATATGAATGAGACCATTTTACTTCTCGCATTTAAAAAAATCAGAAAGCCCCCTCTCCCTAATCCCCATTCTACTCATATTTGAAATGAGAGGATGATCTTTTGGCTGTCAACTTGTACTGAGATTGAATCAGTTCAGATCTTGGACAGTAGCTTCTGAATTTGGAGACTGGACAAGTATGGTCCTTTTCCCTTGGACGCACCCTGGAAAGTGCAAGCAGAATTTTTCAGTCCTTATGTCCACCTAGTGAGACATTTCAGGCTTTCCACCATGGCACAGGAAAACATTTAAAAGCTGTATAGTTTTATAAATGGTCAAAATGTCATTGGTAGATCTAGCTGCTATCCATAGGTTGGCCACTGATTTTTTTATTCTCTTGGGCGAGCTACTTAACACATCAGTTTCCTCATCATGAAATAGAAACAACACCTTTGAGGACAACAACGAGATCTTTAAATGAAAGGAGATACCAACGGGTGAAGTAATGCTATACCATGATGATTATTCTTTTACTGAGAAGGTGCACTTTCAGGTTTAACACTGCTTGGTAATGATTAATTGAGTCATGTGGATTAAATTTTTAGTGAGAGTTATGAAATACTTTCCTAAAGAATAATGCATTTTAAATGTTACGTGAGATCTAAAAATTAAAATTTTGTCTCGTATTTCAAAGAATTTTAAATGACCTTCAGACTGAACCAGTCAGGGGTTTGAATATGCTAATGAAATCACTTTGCTCGCAAGATGTTTTGTTTGGTAATGAAACTCAAAACTAGTGACCATGTTGAACTGATGATGTTTGTCTATCTAATATACTAATATTCATCAATGCAGTGTGTGCACACAAAGTTCAGGTATGAATATAGATGAGTAGGATTTTCTGGGAGCACATATAGTAGTCTCTTTTAGGTCTTGAACTTCGTAGCCAGCTGATGACCTTTATTTTACACTGATAATGAAAGAAAGCAACATTTCTTTATCACTTAGGTCCATGAATACAGAAATAATTGAGTTCTCATCACTAATCATTTTAGCAAATTAGAAAGTCCCATTTAGCCCACATCTTGCCAGTTGTACTTGTACTGAGCAGTGGTTTTGAAGTATTTTGAGACTATTTACTGCTTAACGTACTGCTCAGTGAGGATATCAGAGTCCAACCCTAATATTTTGAATATTTCAGGGTCCGGGTTTGGGGCTGTTTTTTTTTTACTTGATTGTTGCTGTCATTTTAATTAGACTGAACCTGGATGAATATAGGTAATTTTTCAGGATGAAGTAAGAACAATACAAATATCTTGGTAAGAAAGCACAAAATGTGTCTGTATAAGCTGTGATCTGAAGTATTAGAGTTGTTTAAAAAAATAAAAGGCAGTAATCTCAGAAGATTCAAATTAAATTTAGAGAAATCCACAAATTTCCGTTTTATCTTGTGCCTTTACAACTGTAAATCTCAAATAATATTGTAATCCTATAAATGATCACAAATTTGGATTAATCCCAAAAGAGTGAATGTCTAAAGTTGCATTTTGTCTGGAGAGCTTTCCTCCCACAATTTGCTCTGTATAAAGTTATAGGTAGTGTCTGCATCAAACAGCACTGGTAATACTACAGATCAAAAATATTTGTATATTTTCTCTAAAACAACCTCAGATAATAATACAAAAAAGGTATTTAATTTAATTTATGAAAGCTCATCAAAGATGCCCAAAGCATTAGGTGAGGCCTTTGATACAGTTTCTGAAATTCTGAATGGCTTTTCATTAAAGCTGAAACTTTCCCTTTAAATACATTGATTTCATTGATTTTATGCTAAATTTGTGGAAACTGAAGATTTTTCTTTTAGTTTTGGAACAATTTTATAGCTGAAAACTGTTCAGCAGTTCTGCTGGTCAGATATCCAAATATAATTGGGAACATATCAATCTGTTCCTCTTTCCTGTGACGCTTAATGAGGGAGGAGTGGGGAGTAGGGACAAGAGGCACGGAGCAGAAGAGGGAAGCAGAGGAGCAGATCAGAGGGTGCTTGTTATGGCAGAGGGGGAAGAAGGAAAAAAAAAAATTAGAATCCTCATTATTCAGTACATTCCCCATGAGTTTTAACTTATCTTTGTCCCAAGTTTCCAATAAAGTTGAGCAATGGGCAAAAGTATTAATCAGTCTCCCAGAATGTGATTTCAGTTGTTAGCTGTTGCATGCCTCTCTCGCTTCCCTAGAGAGGTTTGGGCATATGAGGTGTGCGTTTGCCTCTGGCTGTGAATCATGTGAAGTTGATGGCAGCTTATAATAAATGTCTAGACTACCGAAGTTTCTTTAGTGTTCAATCTAATTAAGTTAATTATAAAGAGTCAGAGGTGAGGTCAGATAAAGAATACATGGTAAAACATGATCTTTCACTATGTGGCATGAAGGGGGTGAAGATGCTTATCAGGATTGTCTTGCTATAGCAGAAATTTTGCTGTGGTGCACCAAGAGCTGGAGATGGGCCTAAACCCAGATCATGAAATTCATCTTTCCAGGAAAATACAGAAGGTGTATGTTGTTCAAAGGTGGCACAGGCTGCAATGCTGAAGGCATCTTGCTGAATAAACAGCCATGGAAGAAATGTACCCTGATACTTTCAGGATTTTTGACTTTTAGAAGGAAATTTCTGAAATCTTTTCAAAAGATATTGAGGGTAGTATTCAATGCCCTGTCTGGGAATGAAAAATTTTGCTTTTGGAGATATGTGAAATGAAAAATGTTTTCAAGAAAAATATTTGGAGAGTTGTTCATTGTCATTGTTTAATAAAGTTTCTTAATTGTATAAGCCCAGTTTCTGAGAAAAAGTTTTGTTTGGTAGATTTTTGCACTATGGATAGGGGAAAGCTTGTACTGTCAGTTAGATCCTGACTTTTCTGACAAGTCTTGTCATCTTTAATAGTAAATGGACTAATTCATAGCAAAGCTGTGGAGAATTGGTGATGTGGTCTTAGGCTATACATAATGCTGAAGAATTTCAGTATCAGGTCAGTAGGTATTTGGATGGCCAATCTGGATGGTTCCAAAGCATTTTCTGGGGATAGCTTCATGATTTCAGGGATCTGGGTGAGCAGCTTTACCCTGGCATGCTGTGCCTCTTAGGTCTGATCCGTTTGCTATACTTTTTTTGCCCTGGTGTGCTTACCCTCATTTCTTTACACTTTGTTTCCTTCCATCTTTGTGTCACTTCAGGGTACGAAGGAGCATTTCCGTAGTACTTCAGACTTGGAGCTGGTCAATTCCCCTCCTTTCTATTGTTATTTTACTTCTTTTTAAAAGAAATGTGACTTTTTCTCCACAAATGCAGTTAATAAAACTGTTTTGCTAATGAAAGTATAAATTGAGAAGCAGGGGTTGTATACGTTTGCACCATTTTGGGGAATGTGAAGGAACCTTTAAAGTACAGGTGAACGTAACTCATTTCTGTGCTACAGTAACTTCTAAATGTTATAGTTTTCCAAATATTTAATGTTACTATCCGGCAGGCAAAAAACCCCCATGTCTAACCATTATTTGTTTGCCCAGGCGCCATGTTGAGTGCTTTTTTTGTTTTAAGAAGGTACTGTGAAATCAAAGTCTTAGCAGGTGGTACCATTTTACAATGTTTGACCCTTACAAAACTACTCTGGTTTATTGTCTGTTTTAGTAAACATATACTATATGGTATGGGTAAATGATCTGATCTTTTGAAAGTAGTTTTTTGTAGCTGGACACAATTTCGAATCTGAAAATATCAAGAAATAGGACTTCTGACTGCAGAAGTTTGATTCATAATTGACAACTCAGCTTAGATGCAGCTAGATAACAAAGTCAAGTACTTTGAAGCTGTGAGGCAATGCTGAATTTTCAAGGTTCACAGAACCATTTACACTGTATTCAGTGTAGGTTAATATTTACAAAAGCTTTGTGAAAGCAATGTTTGTCTTGTAATATGAAAGGGAAAACTAGGAAAGAATTAATGATCTAGCTACTGGATCTAAAGCCCATGTTTGCATGATAAAAGCTCCCTGGTGTTACAGACACCCTCTCTGAAGTGACATATGAAAAATCAAAAGTCACTTGGACAGGAATGAGTGCTCACTGAAAAGTTAGGTTGCTAGAAATAATACTGTAGGATTTAAATTCATAACCAGGTATATGAAAATCTTTTTCTATGTGGAAAAGTTCCAATTTTCCAAATCAAAAATTATATGGAAAAAACATACTTTTGCCATTGAAAAGGATGTTATGTGGTCCTGAATTAACTAAAAATGACCCGATCATGACACATCCGAGTTTTAAACCTGGCCTTTAACAATTGTGAAATCATTATTATTAGTAGTATTTTGTAAATGTTTTAAAGATGTTAACTATAACTTTTTTCCCCACATACTTGGCTAAATTCATGCCTGGTATAGGTCCACTGTCTGGGTCCAATTACAGTTCTTTGCAGCCCAATCCTACACTGCTTTTCATTGGAGTTAACGCTGGAACGAGCTTGGACCGCTGCCATGAAGTGTCAGGGTCTCTCTCTAGCAGCGTATGTGCAATGAGTAACATTTTGAGAAGCACCCGTCTAACTGGGAGCATGAAGCAAACCAGTGGAACTTGTACATCTGTGTTATTTAAGTTTGTAGATCTTATCTATAAGTTTAAACACATTTTATGATGTTCCCTGCATGGGGAGCTGCTGACAACAAGGCTCAGGCTGTTCTTTGAGAGCCGTGGGAACACCACCTTGCCCTGCAGATAATAGATCATGTCTGTGCTGTACGTTCAGGGGCTCTTTTCTGCGGAGATGATCTAAGGTTAAGGACAGGTGGTTCGGAGAAACAAATAATCTTACGTTCTTTTTGGTCTTTATCAAGTAGTCCCACTCGGTCTAAATCAGGCTTTGAGGCTATTGTTTGCTCTAATGCAATTACACATGTTTTTTACTTGGACTCCTGCGAACCAGACTGTGGCAGCAAGACCGGATAAGCCTTCAATAGGTTTTTAAAAGTGAATTGCATTGTGCTGGTCCCTGGGAAAGTGTCTTCCTTGAAAATTTTTAATCCTCCCTCCCTCCCCATCATTTGTGGATTAAACTATCCATGGCATATACTGACAGTTAGTTAGTCAATTTATGTTTTACCTAAGAAAGATTTTTTTTTTTTTCCCCTGCACACAGTGTAATGTACTTAGAGATGTCTTTTTCATTTACAGTGTGGGAAGCAAACCATAAATCTATGATATCCGTCTGTCTCTTTAGTATTTCAATAATATGAGCATAGTAATTTCAGTTAGAGATCTTTCTGGATGGTAAATAAAAGGGGAAGAATTGTGTAAACGTGCAGATCTTAAGAGCAGTTGCGAACTACTGAAAATATTAAAATGTTGCAAAAATTACACAGCATCTGCAATCACATCACTTGTGCTTATTTCTGTCCAGGTAATCGGTTTTGTGTGATAATACTGGCATGTTTAATGCTTACATTGTGAGATGTGCTGAAATCTCTCTCAGCCTTGCCTTTTTGTGGTGTTCAGTACTACTAGGTCCTTTTGATACCACCTACCATTGGGACCGCTCACTCTGCAAAGACAAGTCCTTGAAAAATAAAGTGCACTTGTGATACTGAGGAGCAGCCCAAGCATCTGTATTTAAGGGGCTACCCTCATCATTACTGTGGGCTTCCCAGACCAGCTTTCCGATGTAGCCTGTGCAGCAACAATAGAGTATTTCTGCCTGAGAGCCAAGGTCCAAGTGTGCTACTGCATTGATACGGGGAGAGGAGGGACTGTGTGCTTGCTTTTCCAAGAAGGATCTTTGAGAGCCTGTGTGCATGTGAAATGGCCTCCACTGTGTTTTGTCGATGCTCTTGTTACACAGCATTGAGCAGGCAGAGCTTCGATGCTTCATGTGGAACAGTTACAGCAGACTCTTCAGTGTTGCACGATTTCTGAGCAGTGCAGAGTGTGCCAGTAGTAAAATAAATTAAGAAAATATCCTACACAGAGGGAGGATACAACTGAAAGCCTCGGTAGAGCTAGGGCTGTTTGGAAATCTGGAATGCAGTTGGAGCGTGCCTAACCTGTTGTTTTACTGTGTGTCTGCAAAAGACTGTTACTAGCAAAATAGAAACATGTCAGAAAGTAGTTTTATTTTTCCTTTCTATTTATTTTATAGCTTTTATCCAACCCAGTGAAAACTAACCATGAAATTATGGAATTAAAAACTGGGAAGTTAGGTATTCTGCATAAAAATGAAACATGCGACATAGGAATTTTTACATAAAAGTATGTTGTGTAAAAATGTACAGGGGTGACAGGATGCAAATTGTAGAAGTATCAGAAATAGAAACACTTGAAGATCCTCCACCACATGTGCAGTAAAGGCAAAAGTGAAGCTTACTTCCCAAGGAACCGGAGGTTCTCTGAGATGCATTATTGCGAGAGAGAGAGATAGGAGTGGTGTGTGTGTATATATGTCTCTATACACGCACATTCTCTCCAGAGTGCAAATGTATACGTGAGCGAGTGTTTCAGTGGGATGTATTTCAGCCTTAGCAGTAACATAGCAATTACGCTTGTAGAGACTTCCATCTCTGCAAGCTCTTTTTTTGAACAAGCTTTATATTTTCAACTTATCTAGAAAAGGGTTTGGAGACCTGGGTAAAGGAATTAATGAATGATGCTGCCAAGACCTGCGTTGTGCCTGATTTCCTTTGCAATTATGTAGTACTTGGCAAAGGTGAGGATGAAAATCCATGTTGTTGATCAGCATGGGTTGATCTCTTGGGAACAGAGATGCTGTGCTCCTGTGGAGCAAAATGATGGTGCTCTCCCTGGCTGTCTCACAGCCAGTCCTGAGAATCTACAATGAGAGGCTATTTCTGAGCTGAGAAAACCGTGTGAAGGGACCTTTCTGCCGTGAAAACAGGTAGCTTAATTCTGTCTAAAATACTCAAAGGGTTTTTGAAGACTCTCTTCAGTATTTTGGCATTCAGTCAAAACAGATTTAGGGGAAAAGAATCAGTCTCCTGACATGAAGTAAAAATTGGAGATAACTTAAGGGAAGAAATTAAGCTGAGCTCAGCATTATCCCATAATGAACAGGGTAAAAAGGCACTCAGTCATTAAAATCTTTTTCCCCAGTCCTCCTTATAGAAGTAATAGCCACTCAAAAGGCCAGTTTCAGCTGAGGATTCAGGAGGGGGCAGATGGGCTTTACTGTGACATTTACCAACGTATCACCATCCAAATGGAGAATGGGATCTGTGTCTCAGGGCAGAAAACCCCCACTCAACTTTTAGGGGCACTTATAAGTGTGGGGAAGGGATGATCTTTTTCAGTTGGTGGCTCCAGGTCTGAAATTCCTGCCAGAAACCCTTGGCTGAACTGCTACTTTTTCATTTTTAAGTACTAGAAGACAACTCAGAAATAAAGGAAGAGAGAGCTCTCTGGGTGATGACAACTTCCGTGTATATTACTGAGTCCACTTGAGTACATCCAGTGAAGCCTGTCTCATTCATAAGACACTCTCTCAGCAGAAAAGGGCACATCCATTTGGTTTCCGTAAGCTTTCAAAGCTTGGGATGCTGAGTGTTGCGATTCAGATGGTAGTTGGGATTTATTAGTACATAATTATTACAGTCCTGTCTTTCTTTTTGAGATCTATCCAAAGAATGTAGTTTGGAGGGAGGACAGATACAGGTCATATAACAAAGTAAGGGGGAATATTTCTGCTCTAAGCCTGTAGATGAACTGGCATGTCCTGTTGATTTCTGCGGAGAAAAAAAAAAAGTACCTTGGTAGCCTTTACAATCCTCTAAGATTAAGATCTAAAAAAACCTCAAAACAAACAAAAAAACCCACCACCAAAAAAAAACCCAAAACCAACAAACAAACCAAAACAAACCCCAAACAAAACCAACAAAACAAACAAAAATAGGCAAACAAACCCCCCCATCGCTCCAGGTCTCCCATTTGTGGTCTACCAGTCTGGAACAATTTGGCTCTTCTGTGAATGTAGTCAGAGAGAATCTGCTGTTAGTTCAACCTGACTTCTCCAGTCCCAAAGTCTGATTGCTTCTTGACACAGGAGAGGAGCACTGTATGATCCTTTTTGCTTATGATTAACATGTTCTCATGGCCAGAATGGAGTATCCTTGGACAAAGACCTGGCACAGATTCCTGAGATGTCAGCAGGGCAGTAAGGAGGCACTTCTCAGATCCATGTGGCCTCAGGACCTCCCTAAACAAGCAGAAGAGTATCTATTACTGCAGAACTAGATAGGAGTTGGGATAAGAACAGCAAATATGAGCAAAATCCTTCTGCTGTGAGGCAGAGTTTTAAAACTGATCATGAAATTACAATATATAGAGCCATAGGGTAACTTTGGGTAAGACAAACAATCT
Source organism: Cariama cristata (assembly GCF_000690535.1). Classification (NCBI taxonomy): domain Eukaryota; kingdom Metazoa; phylum Chordata; class Aves; order Cariamiformes; family Cariamidae; genus Cariama; species Cariama cristata. The sequence continues at coordinate 30,420 of NW_009620407.1, read as the reverse complement.
AGAGCCCAGCCAAACAACTGAGTGTAGCTGGCGTGACAGGGCTTCATCACCAAGGGTGGCTTCTTGGCGGAACAGGTGTAGTAACAGACTTAGCACAGTATCCACAGAGGGTTGTAACAAAGCTTTAGAAGAGGTGCTACTCTCGTTAGAAATTAGCTCTATTACTCTACTTCGTGAATGTGAAATTTGTCAAATACCTAGAATTGGTAACAGAGTCTAGCTAGTCAGGATCCTCAAAAATGCTGCCAAATAACTTTATTTTAAACTGAACGCAACTAAAAAATCCATTGGGATTTGAGAAAAAAGAGTTGTGAAGGACAGGGCTGTAAAGTTATTCTTAGTGTTTCTTTTTCTCTGATGGCTTTGACACCCCAGTAGGTAGGTGGACTGAAGCCCCTGGTGTACATATCACAGCTCCTTGCTGAGGGAGAAAAAGTCACCAGAGTTGAAAATGCTTAAAATAATTTTTGAATTTCCGCTCACTTGAGTAACAGTTTAAGCAGAGCATTCTGGCTGAGTGTTACACATCTGCCATTGGGACTAACAAAATTATTTCTGTCATAAGAAGTATATACCATTTGAGAACTGTTTATAGTCCATAGGGTGTTATAAAACAATACTGTCACTGTTGCCTTCTGTCCTAGTTTCCTTCAGTGCCATGCTCTGATCTGAGAACTGTATGGGTTCCAAATGTACCCTTAGCTGAATGAAGTGCTAGAGTTTAAGACTTGGTTCTCACTCATTAGTCAGCACACTCATGAATCCACAGACATTAATATACGTTGGGCCAAGCCCAAAGTAATACAGATGGTAGTTCATTTGATGACAGTATCTTCCATAATATTGCAATGATTATTTTGAAGTTTTTGTATATTTTGCAATATGAAAGTGCATGTATAAATAGTAGCTATGAGGATAGAGCCTCGCCACTGTTAAAGCACATGTGCAGTTTGCCATACACAGTAATTCTGAAATTTCCCAACCACCACAGACACAGCCTTCCCCAAAACACATTTACAGATAATATCAAGGATTCTACAGAATGGCTAGATGCAATACCATTTTTCTGCAGAAAACATTTAGTGTGTAGCAAAATAAAGACCAGGACCTTCTGGATGAGACTGTAGATGCTGCGGTTGTATAAATTAATAATAGAAACTGTGAATGAGTTTTATGTGACACTATGGGCTCTTTCAAGAGCTTATCTTAGATAAACATTTAACACATCGTGCTTATGTGAAGCTGTTCAGAAACTTCCTCCTGGGTACAGCTGCTCCATCTTGCACATCTCTAACTTATACTAGTATATGTTAAGACAAATGATCACTGTGCAACTGCTGGGAAATAGGTTAATTTAGATTATTTTGCTATAGGTTCTTGACTTCTGCAGACTTTTGATCAAGTTCTCAGCTGGGCTGCCTTCCAGACAATTGTCCAGATGAGATTTTGGGGGCAGGTGTTAACTGTGCAAACCTACTTAGTATTAAACGTACCTGTCTCATTGCTACTGACTTCAGAGACGATACTTTTATATTTTTTTTTTCTGGTCATTGTTCTTCACAAAAGACCTAATTGAAAATATCTGTCAAATCATGTCTCTGGTTTCCCTCTTCTTCCCCCCCAGCTATTAATTGGACAGGTATTGTGTTTGTGTGGAAAGGAAGGAGGCTCTGTAGCAGTACAACAATATTGCTGGGAAAAGAACATTAAAATGGATAAAGGGATTTCCTAGTGGTATAAATACCTGCACACGACCTCCCTGTGCTCTGGAGCCCTCCTGTATATCTATATGCAGGTAAAAAGCTTGGAATAGAGTTTGAGCTGCTGTTAAGCACGTAGGATCTGTTCTGTTAGAAAACAGGGGCAAACAGCTCTTTTGCCTGTTGGAGGGTATGACTTGCCAAGCGTTTGCTTCATCTGACACCTTTGTACCCTTGAATTCTGACTCTTCTCCCTCTCTGCCTCTGATAATGCATCACAGCGCTACAGAGTGCCTGCCGGTTTCTAACCATGCCACCAATGTTGTGTCTACAGGTACTTTTAAAAAATAATCTTGCTCTCAATAACTCTCATCTGTAATGCTTTTGGATGATGCGTGTTCATCGAGTTCCGCAATATTTAATATGTTTCGTATCAATGCTATGTGTGATTGGGACTACATTAAAGTAGAAGCATTTTCACAAAACTCTGCATGATGAGTGAATCAGGAAAACCCCAAATGTTTGTGTTGGCTAATTTTGTAGCTTTCTCCAGGTTTATTACAAGATTAGGCTCAAGTATACTACTAATGTATTAACTTAGAACAGGTTCAAACACTCTCACTGTTGTTATGACTATATAGTCTTCAATGACAAGTGTCATATATATTAATTGAAAGTTTGTTTATTATGTAACCATCATTTAAAATAATATAAATTACTTTAAATAGGAAATGTATTTCAAACAGATCAGGTCTAAATATCATTTGGGGAAGCTTTCAAAACAGAAAAAACATTGCTTTACAAAGCATATTGCATACTGCATCAGGACTCATCAATATTTTTTAATTTTGTACATGTATATAATCCAATTAATTGCATTTAAATACTAGGACTATGTAATCACTGAACTATCTGAGAGAGAGAGAGACAGAGAGAGAGTTTTTTTGCATCCTTAAACCTGCAGAACTGGGATTCTGGAATACAGAAATTGTTAATGGAAAGCTTTCAGGAACAGAAAAACAAATAGTTTTGATTTATTTGAAATTGTATTAAGGTAAGAATTTTAACTGGAATCTTAACAAGAAACTAGCCATCTCCTGAACTGCATTGGTAATAAAACATTTTAATAATAAGGAAAAGCATGTAAGTAATGAAAACTGAGCATTGGTGATGGATAACAGGTTCTCATACATTAAGCAGGAGGCTCAAAATATCCTAATATGGCTGTTGATTAGTTGTGGTAGTAGGGAATAGGAGAATTTAGATTTTGTATGAGGTTAAATTTATGTATCTGTATCATAGTAGTATTTTCTAGATTCATCTGATTCATAATAAAAAGTATATGATGACAGCCAGCTAAAAACATTTTTTTGCCTGCTTCAGATTTGGGTTTTGATATTTTGTAGTTACCATCCAAGGACAAATACCACTGTAGTCAGTGAGAATTTTGTTTATAGGATAACATCTAGCAGATGACCCTGTGAAAATGGAAGCAGTGACAGAGGGTGCTAACTACAATGAGTAAAGGTTTACAAATGTCATACATCAATTCAGAAATTGTAATAAACAATGCCATTCTGGTGAAAGCATCTAAGGAGAGTTTGTGCACAAAGTAGACGTGAAAGAATTTTGAATAATGACTTAGGTTAAATGTCAAAATTTTTTAAAATGCATGTAACAATTCTGCATCACAGAATAGAGGTGAATATACTTCTGTTCAAATACTATACCATGTCATACAGCTGATGTTCTGCAGTATCCTCGAGACTTTAATTGTTATTATTTAATTTAAATAGTGTCATCCTTACTGTTTCATTTTAAATACTTATTAGCAAGTTGAAAATGCGATTTTTATGCATAAAAATTGCAGTCTATGGATTATGAAATAATAAGAAAAAAGCACCAGTAAACACTTAGATCTTATCTCAATAGAAAAGTTGCATGACTTTAATTGCATTTATACTAGCATAAGTATGCGTATTTCAGTAGATTTTATAGCTGTGTAAGTGTATTTGAACAGGACATTCTACTCTTACGATTACTGTTGTAAAAAACAGAGATTCTAATCCCTAATTAATTATATTGTTCTGAACAACTGGAATGTGTTCTCTAAAGTGCAGTTTTACATGTCTGAATGTTCACAAACATGAATTTTTAATATTACATTTTATAGTAGTTGTTAGGGGGGACAGTATATGCATTTCTGTGCCTACTTATGCATGAGAAACAGCTATATCTCTTATTTTGCATTCAGCAAAAAATTATATGATTCTTTAGGCACTGGCAATTACTGAGCACAGATCTGAAACATCCCTGTGAAAACACTGGGGAAAAATTAGTTGTGTGTGTGTTTGGTGCTGATGATAGAAAATGTTGGTTTAGACCTGGCTTTTTAGAAGAGCCCAGAATCTATCATCCTATTTCCCTAACACCCTGCCAATGTGCTCTGCAATGGTTTTGGTGGCTTGGCACTTAAGAAAATGTTTCCTCTGGATGCCTCAAAGCAAATGTCCCAAACTGCTGCTTTTGGAAACCCAGATCTTAAGCATGTATAAAATACTGCCTTCCTTGATGCCTGTGTTCACTATGGGGTTTGCATGACAGTGAAGCCAATCACTTTTCTGGGAACATACAGCAAGTTTTTATCTAAGATTAAATGAAATGGTGTGTGGAAGTTGGGTGGGGAGAGGAACGTGTTTCCCCCTGGAGAGTTCAATGTTTCCCTTGCTCAGCAGTGTATGTAAACTGGGTTATGCCCATAGATTATACTAAAAATCACGCACTGAGACATACAGCATGACAAATTCTGGTCTTGGCTCAGAGGTATCTCACTATTTATACTGGCAGTCTCATCTGGTGTGACCTGGCCAAATGTCTGGACTTCCAGCAGTGTTAACCTGATGGTTATGGCCCAGAGTTAAATGCTTACTGACTGTACATGAAAACTGCGTACAAGGGTACTGTCTGCCTCTGAACTTAAAGGCTGTGTCTTGATTCTTCGCACATTTTCTTACCAGTCCCATCTGTTTTGTCTTTGCTCCAAACTCGTATATGCTCCCGTAACCACTTTGCCATGACGACTTTGGGAAACACTGGCAGGCCTTCATTACTCTGTGCCTTCCTGTCATTATGGAAATCAACCATCTACCTACGGGGTGATGGCAGGTAAGAGATATACCCTGAGCTGGGTGAGCTATTAGCAGGTTGATTTTGGTCAGTTTTCCTTTAGCGGGATCGATTAAAGACAGTTGCTTAAAGAAGACAGGTTTGTGGTTAAGGTGCTAGAAAAGGGAGGGTTAGGAAATTAGGGGTCAGTGCCCAGAGTTTCCCTAAACCTCTACATCTCTCAGGAAATCACTCCGTATCTTATTTCTCTCTACAAGACTAGCAGTGCTGCTCTTTTTGCTCACCTACGTCCACTTCCCCTGGTGATCATCACTTTTTGAGGGACCAGGAGTGATGTATTCGATATGCCTGTGTATTACCAGTACCTGGGGTGATCGAGCCCTGACTGGAGCTATAAAATAAAATAGTGGCCTAATGGAAGGATAAGTGAATTCAGCAGGCAGATCATACAGACGATTCTGGATTTTTACATTCATGAATGTATGCTAGCATCCTGCTCAGTTTTCCATGTCCCAGGCTAAGAAAGAGGAACTGTTATTCCATGCAAGTTCAAGTAGCAGTCAATGAGATAACGCTATGAACTAAATTAATGCGACTCCCAGGAAATAATTGTGACTCAAAGCTAATCCAAAATCAAACTCAGCATTTTATTTCACTTGAGAATGAAGGAAATATTAGAGTAAGTCAGCATAGATGAATACATCTGCGTAGGGACCTTTTAGGGACAGAGAGTAGACTTCCTTCATGGGGTGCAAAATGTTCAAATGCTCCTATTTCATTATGTATGTATGTGTCTGTTGCAAACCTTCCTGGCATTGTTTAGATCCTTGGGAAAAATTATGTTTCATTCCAAAATACATCTTCGTTTTTCTCCTTTCTTTTTTTACCCTTACTTTTTTTTAGGCATCAAGCCTGCAACTCCAGAGATGCTATCAGCAAGTCTCTCCCAGAGTCGCATCTTACAGACATGCAGCATGCCGCATCCCAATGTGGTAAATGGTGTCAGCACCTTGCAAAGTAAGTCCTTTTCTTTTTTAGTCTTCTCCTTTGTTCTTTAAGAATTTTGTGTGTGTGTGGTTGTCCTGTGTGAGATGTATAAAATATTCCTGTGGGGTTAGAACCTCCAACGCTGGTGAGAGCAATCGAGGCAGTGAAGACAAGAAAAGTAAATGGAGGAAGAGGTGAGAGGTTAATGAGGGTCTGAGTTCTGCTACAAAGTTTTGTGTAATTTATAAAATTAGAAAGGATGAACTGAGAACCTGGAATTTACTGGCTACTCCAAATCCACCGAAGAGTGTTAATATTTCTCCAATGATTTTTTTTTTTCCCCTTCAGGTCAGAGACTCTTTAGCTCTGTGTACAATACCTAGTGCAAAAACAGCCTTCACTTGTAACTGAATCTCCATGTTAAATCTGATATTGGTGAACAAAAGGTAGTATGAGATAGTTTTGTTTTCTCCTTGAGCAATCTCTTTTTAAGCCAAAACAGTCATTCTGAATGTGTTCTGGGTTTGTTGTTGTTGGTTTTTTTTTTCTTTAAGCTCTTACCTGTGTACTTTCCTTGGACAAATTTTGTGCTAAAGCTAAATAAAGATGGTATCTTGTCTGAGCGCCAAATGGTATTTACTAGGAAATATTCTTTGTACCAGGAAATAGACACTGGCACGTTTTAGGCGGCTCAAAACAACATAGACCTCAAAACAACATCAACCTTGTTGTCCCATTTAATTCCAGCTGAGGCGTTGGGTTGTTATTTGTTTAAGTCTAGATGATTTACCATCTTATTTAAGTGCATCACAGTTTGCTATGAAATAGGATGGGTATGGCCTGTGAAAGTGGGTATTGCTTTGTTTTCATGTACGGGGACAAGAGAGAGACCGCATCTCCCCAGAAGATCCTCACTCTTGGATACTTTTGCATACATTATATAATAAATATTACAGATATGGATGATGAGATGATGAAGGCATATTTTTATTATGTAGCAGTAAAGAATAACTGCGCTGCATTTTCTTTTTGGTGTTGCACAGGTAGCCTGACCCCTTGCCTTTATAAATTCCCGGAGCATGCCCTGAGTGCCAGCTCCTGTGCCCTGGGCCACGGCTTCACGCCCATGCACCAGTCCCTCCTGGCAGACGATCCCACCGCCGCAGACTTCAAGCAGGAGTTCCGCAGAAAAAGCAAGTCTGTTGAAGAGCCCATCGACATGGACTCCCCTGAAATCAGGGAACTGGAGAAATTTGCTAATGAATTCAAGCTGCGGAGAATTAAGCTGGGTATGTGCTTTATGGCTGCGAACAAAAGATTGAAAATTTCCAATGGAAGCCCAATTATTTCTGAATGTTTTACAGTCTAGCCTCTGCAGTTGTCTAATCATAACTCTAATCCTGCCTTACACTGCCAAACTTTCTTCATTCCTAGAAGACTTGCACAGAATTAATGAACTTCAGCTTTTGCAACTTAGGATGCAGAAAGTGACTTTAAACTTTCCTGCACTTAAATTATTTGTCTTAAGTGCGGAGGGAATTACTGCTGTTAATTAAATTACATTCAGTAGCAGGTACCTTATTTCAGACAGCCCCAAATTTTCTGCAACTTAGGGCAGCTCATGCTCTCACCTCTTATGCCCATTCCCTTCCCCATGAAGTGCCCCATCTCACAAAACGGTGCAGTGTTATGTTAGTATACAAGATGGGTGACATCCGTGGCAAATCCTTCATACTAGTGGGAAACTTCTCTTCCTGTTTTGTTTTCTTGTGACAAGACACAGGTACAGCAGCAACTGGTATCTTTGTTGCTATCTGATAACTGTAACTACTGGGGCTGATGTGAGACTGACTCCACAAGAAGGTCTCTGGTGAGCTGCTTTTCCTTCACTGGGCAATCCTAACTGAGGACAAAGGTGAACTGAGCCCTGTCTTTCTCATCTGTAGGGAATTTCTCCTTTCTGCAGACAGATTGAGATACATTGCAAAGTAAAAGCCTATCTCATCCTCGATTGAAATGTACTGAAAAAAATTTGGTGCTGCAGACTCATCCTGCTTATGAACACTGGGTACTCTTCACAGTTGCAATTTTTACATTATCCACTGTAACATTATATTGTATCATTACAAAATAGGGCATCCTACAAAAACCTGGCTTTATAAATGTAAAAAAAATTATTACAGGTATCTATGCATTATCTCAACAGCTAGAAAGCTAGTGTGTTCCATTTACAATGTAAAAATAAGGACTGAAACAAAAATTCAGGGCTTAAAATAGTATTTGCATCTTGGTCAGTTTTGCTGTATATCACGTATTTAATGTCACCTACAGCAATGGAAAGGTTTGCTAGGCTCCAAGTTATTAATCACTGTAATTATTACTGCATCTTCACCCTGAATTTGTGAGGGAACAAATCTTCCACTGATGCAAACAAATGGCACAGAGCCTGTAAGACTGGGCTTAATGCTCTGATGGGAAAAATGCAATTTGTGCAGGAAAACTAATCTGAGGTTGAGCTTTACAAGGGAAGACGATGGGAAAAATGCAATTTGTGCAGGAAAATTAATCTGAGGTTAAGCTTTACAAGGGAAGAGAGTTAATATGGGCTGTAGGTCTGAGACTGAGACAGTGTAATCAAAACACAGGTAAAAAGCTGCCTCGTGAGTCATTTAGCATCTAAAGAGATTGTGCCCGTTCTGGCGCAGAGGCAGAAAGAGAGGATGACAAGCCTGCCACTGAACGTGGCAGATAACGCATTCCGAGCACTAAACGGGGAGCTGCCGTTACAAAGTCAGTGTCTGTATGGAAATGGCAGCATTTCTCTGATCGCTTTCACTTAGTTGTCACAACAAACAACAGGGATTATCTTATTGCCATTGCACCAGCTATAGAAAGATATGGGGTGTCTGGATCCTTCTCCAATCCCGAATGTCGGGGTGTAAAATTCCACTAAATCAATGTAAAACTCCACTGAATCCAACAGGAGATTGAACACTGTGGTGAGCTCAGTGTCAGCTGCAGAGATCTCTGCAGAAAGCCCATCCTGAATACACTGAGGGCACACACTGTTCATAAGAGTCGGCAGTGAAGGGCTAAGCATCTCAAGGAAAGTAACCCTTTCTAGAGAGCTCCAAAGTGACTTTTTTTTCCTTCTTTTTTGACAGGTTATACACAAACCAACGTTGGAGAAGCACTGGCTGCTGTGCACGGCTCTGAATTCAGCCAAACTACTATTTGCAGGTTCGAAAACTTGCAGCTGAGTTTCAAGAACGCATGCAAACTGAAATCGATACTGTCCAAGTGGCTGGAGGAAGCCGAACAAGTAGGAGGTAGAGAATTGAAATCCTCTAAATATTGATTTGCATTTAAACCAGAATCCTATATATATGTTGAAGGACTAGTACATGCCTTCCATAGACTCAAGTTTTTGTTTTACCAGCTTTAAATACTAATGTGTGCTTATATTAAATTTTAGTTATCTTTTTTGGGTGAGCAAGGAGGGGCAAGCTGAAATGCATGGAAGGTGCAGAATAGCAGAAACACCACTTAGCCTACTGGAAGTAATTTCTTTCAGTCCCATCCCAGCAAACTAGCTCCACTCCCGTAGCATAGGTCAGGGCTGTTAGGATCTGAAGGACAGCCCATTTAGCAGCGTAGGGGATTCTTCACTAGGAAAGGACTCTTCCTTCCAGCCTCTGGCATATGAAACGTGGCCATTGGGGAAAGAATTTGAGTTCAGCTGAGGCAGTGGTCTTTAAACGCTGAAGAAGAATAGCATAGCATAGAGGTTTTTGATGTAACATTTTTGCTGCTAAAGGATTCCCTTCCTTTTGCCCGGTTACTTTCCAGTTGCAGGAAGAGTCACGGAGCTCACTGGGCAAATGGCTCGCCTTAAAGAACAGCCTTTTTTCAGCTGGATGAATTGCAATGTTGAGCAGCAGTATGCCTGGCGAAAGCCAGGACTACCAGTGTGCAGCACTTACCAAGCACGAGAGAGAGATGATGATCTTAATGCTACTTTTTGGATTTGCCATTGTATTCAACAGTAGGAAACATCATTGAACAGCTGCTTCTGCCACTCACTTCAGTTTCCTTTGAACAAACTGTAGAAAGCTTCCTTCCTCTGTAACTGCTCTAGAAACCAGAAGGTCTCCTAATGTGGCTGGCACATGGCAAGAATTGCTTGTGAGGGGGTTGTGGTGGGCAGCAGCTGCTGGTCGCCTGAGCAGCCTTACAGGCTTGAGCTGCAGGGTAAGATCACGCGTGCAGGCAGCGGCCCCTGAGAAATGAGGGAGAACTTTATCTATCAGAAAGCTGGGTGGAAGGGGCTGATGAATAAATGGGGTTGGGGGTCAAGGCTGTATTTCTGAAGAAAAAGGGAGAGGTAGCCCAGGGGTATGGAAATGGACTCCATCTCCCTGGACTGTACCCCACAGGGGAGGAGGAACAAGGTATGTCAAAGGAGGGGGCTGAAGTATGGCTCCACACGTACATGGGCACAGAGCCAGCACTGTTTGCAGCTTTATCGGTGGCACACCTTTTTTGCTTACAACCATTTATAGCTGACCGACCATCTTAGAGAAAGAAGTGCTCCTATGTGTGGTGCTGCTCTTATTCAGGGCATTGTCTGGTAGATTTCTTCTGTCTTCCAAGAAAGGGATTTTTGTTTCTGGAGACGATTGTGCTTGGTTTCCATTCCCTGTGGAAGTCAATTGATGGGTTTTGTTTTGTTTTTAATACAGCTTTATACAATGAAAAAGTTGGAGTGAATGAGCGGAAGAGGAAGCGCAGAACCACCATAAGGTAATAAATATTTAGGGTGTTACACATTAGAAACCACTTTGGCTAAGATGCTTCTTTTTCTTGGGTTCAAAATCAAAGTGTTATTTTCTGTTAATGAATCTCTACAGCTAGTGTTTCAAAATGTTTCACTATTTTGAAACATTATGGTGAAAAATAACAGCATAACCCTCCAAAATGCCAGTTTGCTCCAAATAGAAAACTTTTCCCAATTAAAGACTTTTTTTTGACACATGACAACACACTTAAATATGAAAAAATATTTTATTCCAATTCTGCCCAAATTTTATGGTACCTATATAGTGAATAAGGTTTCAGAGCACCCTTGTTTTCATTTTGGGAGGTTCTACATTTTTGATTCTACCAAAATAAATTGCATTATTTTGCTAGAGAATTGAGGTCTGGGAAGTTTGAGGACACAGTTTTACAAGTAGTATTGCACCTCTGTCCCTATCATCTGTCACTGGAGTCTTTGGAGTTCCCAAGGAACACTTTAATGAGCTAAAAGGAAAAAAGAGGGAGTTGTTCTGGGAACCTCCTTCTCCTGCTTCTCACATCGCTGGTGGCCAACATCTACCATCTATCTAGCCTTAACTCCATGTGGAAATCAAGTAGGCTGGTAAATCATATTGCAAAAACAAATACCAAATAGGCAAAATGAGAACATGGGGTATTTCCTTCTCCTTTAGATATCCCAGACTCTTATAACCTTTAGTGAAGAAGAATTCACACAGAGGCCCTCCAAGGAGCTGTAGCATTCTTCCACAGGAAGGGAATTTGTCTGCCTCTGGGTACAACCCTGTGCTGTCAGGCCCTACCTGTTACAGTGAATTGTGCCTGTTCTTTCAGCAGGGATCCTTCCTGATGTCCAGTGCCACCTCCCAGAGATGTAAGCTGCTCTATAGTCCCACAGCCACAACATGTACCTTCTCTTCTCACATTCAACTTGGGATTCATTTTTTGAGTCATATTGAATCATAGAATCATTTGTGCTGGAAGGGACCTTTAGAGGTCATCTAGTCCAACCCCCCTGCGGTGAGCAGGGACATCTCCAACTAGATAAGGTTACTCAGAGCCCCATCCAGCCTGACCTTGAATGCCTCCAGGGATGGGGCTTCCACCACCTCTCTGGGCAACCTGTTCCAGTGCTTCACCACCCTCATTGTAAAAATTTTTTTCCTTATGTCTAGTCTAAATCTACCCTCTTTTAGTTTAAAACCATTACCCCTTGTTCTGTCACAGCAGACCCTGCTAAAAAGTCTGTCCCCATCTCTCATATAGGCCCCCTTCAGGTATTGGAAGGCCGCAATGAGGTCACCCCAAAGCCTTTTCTTCTCCAGGCTGAACAACCCCAACTCTCTCAGCCTGTCCTCATAGGAGAGGTGCTCCAGCCCTCGGATCATTTTCATTGCCCTCCTCTGGACCTTCTCCAACAGGTCCATGTCTCTCCTGCGCTGAGGGCTCCAGAGCTGGATGCAGTACTCCAGGTGGGGTCTCACCAGAGCGGAGTAGA